>NW_027464598.1:3140000-3375000 GCF_043290135.1 Rhipicephalus microplus | reverse complement strand
CGCCGAAAAAACAAAAGAGAGAACTTTCCGATATGATAACGATCTCTTCAAGCACGTATAGGAGGCCTACGATAGTGTAAGTATGGGTGCGCAGCCCTGCCGCGGTTGTTAAGTGGCTAAGGTGCTCGGCTGCTGACCCACAGGTCGCGAGATACAATCTCAGCTTCGGCGGCTGCCTTTTCGCGAAAGGCGAAAATGCTGTAGGCCTTTGCATCCAGATTTGGGTGCACGTTTAAAAACCCCAGGTGGTCGAAAGTTCCGGAGCCCTCCAATACGGCGTCTCTCGTAATCTTATCGTGGGTTTGAGACGTTAAACACGACATCAATTTGCGTATAAATGTGCGAAAACGATAGCAAAGTTCTCCTTTGACGTCCATTTGACGTGCTCTCCTCTGAAAATAGCAGCTTTATTGTTCACATTATAGTTGTTTTGTTTAACGTCAGAGGGAAGGAGATGGTGTCACAGTCTAAGTGTTGAGCAGCACTTTGACACAAAATGCCTACCACGTATGCAGTGTTTGCGCTTCACCTATGAGAGCAAACAGAAGGACAAGTGGAACAAAGCTTGTTTTCAGCTCATATCCCAATTTGATCGTAGTTAAATCATGCTGTACGTGTTCGAACTGCGTTGTTTACAAACATGTAGAGTGATTGCAAGAACGCTTCAGAAGACACTCAGGCATTTTTTTAAGCGTGGCTAACCTGATAGGCCATAATATGTATTTTTTTGTTTTTGCTTACTTTGCAATTTTGTTTCAGGAGTAGTACCCTAAATAGTATGCACCATAAACGTTTCTATCACGGCTATAGCAGAGAGTTTTGAAACTTCGAAGACATATCTATTTTGCCGCCATGAAGCATTCACAGAAGCAGCGTCAGTGGCGTGATTGAATGCAATGATAATAATAATATCTGGAGTTTTACGTCGCACAATCAATAAATGATAATGAGAGACACCATGCTGGACTCCAGACAAAAGTTTCGGCCCTCTGGTGTTTTTCAACGTTCACTCACATAGCGCAGTACTGTAACATTTCGGCTCTATCGGTAGTTCGATGCAGGTATGTATTGTATTTGATGTCCATGATTAACTTGTTTATTAGAACATAGCTGTTGCCCGAAGCACAAGTATTTCACGAACTGAAATTTCTCGAGATCGAGGAACGGTATCACATCAGTCATCTCATAACCTATATAGCACCATGATACGCCATATGCTGGATAAGAATATGTTTTACCTAACTTATTGTATACTGTATTTCTAATAGGTAAGGTAAATTGAAAATGGGAAAGTAGAATCTATAAAGAAGGTTTCAACTGTGGTCGATTTTATGCAGGGACAACTGCAACTATACGAATGGGCTCAAGGAGCCCATCTTCAGCTGAGAGCCAGTGCTTACGCGTTTGCATATATATATATATATATATATATATATATATATATATATATATATATATATATATATATATATATTTAGCCCCTTTCTTATTTGATAGACTTAAATTAGTGTTAGCTCTTTCCAGTCATGCACATTCATTTATCCAAAATAGGCACAAAATTTTGCAATAACCCATTCGAGTAATGGTTTTTCAAAAGTTGTTCCTGTGTATTTATTAAAAGAAAAACAGCACAGCGTTTTTAAAGCTCACTATATACCCATTACAATCACGAGATCTCCAGCCTATTATTGCCGCTTTAAAGTGTAATGAATCCGGTCTGTTTCCCCGCTGTCTTATGCGTGACCTCATTTTCAATCTTTCGTATTTTGTGAGAAACAGCGCATTTTTTTTTTCGTACGTCCTGAAGGCATCCGACATGATGTTATCTTTTTCATTCCTTAGCTGTTTCTCGCATCAGTCCGAGCCTACAGCACGTTATGAAGTATTGAAAAGCGAAAACCATTTGGTAGAAGAACGCGCTCAAGGTTTTCTACCTCACCCTTGAGCTCAAAAGGAACTAACCTGAGCATGCTGTATCACTTTTGTTTAGATCGACCAATCTACCATGCCAGCCGCCATTTTCTGGATAAATAGGGTGAGAACGGCATTGAGCATGCCAAAATAATACTGATTCCTAAATTCCAATGTCCTCGGGCTCTAATGCGAACATGAAGAGCTAGTTGTTGCAAACGCAAGACACCGCACTTGACCGCCCCAGACAAGTTCAATTCAGACCAGAGATGCCAGATACTGCCCAGCTAACAAAGGAATATCACCACAAAAAACACCTAGAAAAAACAGTGCGACTTCAAAAAGAAGTTCAACAAAAATGATTTTTTCATACCTTTTCAATTTTTGAGAACATTTTTAGTTTTTACGGACAAATGGCACTCGGAAATGAATTCGTATTGGTCAAATCAATTTAACTAACTTGTTAAGCGAAAATATGCGCAGTATGAGCGAAAGCACTTATTCACTTTTGCACACTACCTTCACAGTGGCCTCCATGTGTAGAAAGCGCGTTTTCTCATTGACGTTACAAGTTATTTACCCTAAACTATTTTATTCTCTGAAAAACAATATCATCTATATAAAGACGCGCTATAAGGGAACGTGCCGGGCACTAAAATAACCATATTTGCTGGGAAAATAAAAAAAAGTATAAAACGTGACCAGTGACTGAAAAACTCTACAAGCGACTCGGCAAAAGAAGAAGTCCAAATATGGACGGAACTGGCTACTATGATTCAGTTGTTACATGACTTTCCCTTGTAGAAATATTGAATGCGCTACAATCGCGACACATAGAGATCGGAAAGAAGCATAGGTTTCACGCAGAGCATACACACAATCCTCCCAAAATATTCTTCGAACTTCGCTGTTCGTGTTAGCCCAAAGCTTAATACGCGCACCAGGAATCCTGGTCAACATCGTTTCGTTAACAGGACTGTCAGATGTGGCACCGAAAACCGCCTGTCGGGTTATTTTTTGCTGCGAGCCCGTTTTGTACGCGTTTTGGCGTAAAGGTGTCCCCAAAGCACGACGCGCCCGCATTCAATTCAACGTTTCCCCGAGACACCGCCACAGAAACGTGTTTATGTTTTGTCATTTCTGCGCGAGTGACAAGACGCAACCCCTTTTTGCGCAGTAGGCGCACAGTGCTATATGCAGTGAGCGTTCATCTCGGCCTCCAGGAGCGTAGAAAATACGATCTGCCACAGCTCCATGCTATTCGCCTCTTTTGCATGGGCTTTCTCTCCAGCAAGCAAGGTTGCTATTGTGCCTTTCCTAATGATGCTCCCTTTTCTTTTTTTTTCTATCATGACTTCTACCATAACTTCCTTCTGTCGCGACAGCATGACATTTAGCTACATACTGAGTCTAGGCGCTGTGAAACAGCGACATTTTTATTTGACAGTGTCGGTGCTCCGTGAATGCATCTTGCCGTCGTTTTCGGCCTGACTCATGACTTGCTTCGAAATTCTAACGTGGCTGTGAAGGTATGGCGTGCAGAGAAGCTGAATAAAGAAATATTTCTACAGATTGAAATCTCCATCACGATTCAGGAAATATAGTGACAGAAAAAGTTATGCTTATGAGTTTGTGTGGATGCGGATGAGTACAAATAGGTGTAATCGACGTCACCGCTGGTTTATATTATATATGTAAATGCTGAAAGATGCGTTTGTTACGCAACACTTTAGACACTTGGGACACAAGCATCGAAGAAAAAATAGGCACAAGTGCAGATACTAATATAAAAAGTCAGTTTTCAGGCCCTATTTTAAACCAGCCTTCATATAGTGGTGATTCAAAGTGAAGCAAGCTAGCGTCCTGCCGAATGCATACTGCAGTGTCAGATTACTGTTAACGCTAGGCAGATTTCTGGAGACCGCCCAAATTTGTTTGAAAAACGACTGTTATCTTGTATATTGGTACACCACACACCTAATCGATCGCTTTTCAATGCGATAAATATTTTTTAAACAAATGTCTTCCACTTAGAGTGTATATATCGAGCCGACCTCTACTTTATGCTCTCGAGGCCGTTTAATTGACTAGATATGCACCGATAATTGCGTTTTATGACATAACTTCTTGAAGAACACAAATTACACCTTGCAAGATGAAAATCAAACAAATGTTTCAAGAACCGCGGGATTTAACTGACATGCTCTCACGTCTGTGTTATTTATTTGATGTGTATGGCGAGGCAATATTCTATCTAGAAATCAGATGGCAGGTCGTAGCATTAATTCATGATGCGTACGTCATGTAAAGCGTGAATTAAACAGCAAGCTCAGGACGCGAAATTCGTAAAAATGGCATGTGTGCTACAGCCAAAGTTTCTACAGGTAGAATTGGCTACTTCAAGGCTGCAACTGATTACTTAGAGCTCGCGTATCTGTTCTTCGTATCCTCGCCTACCTTCGAAACAAAGGAGGTGGACAGGCCAACTGCGAAAGCGGAGGAGGAGATTAGGCGCATTGAGAAAGCGCTTCCTCAAACCAGGGGAATGGGGCGAGTCCAAAGAAAGAATCGAGGTATTTCATGAAAGAAGAGCTGGGGGTGGTGGTAGGGGGTGCATACGTCTCGATGAACGGTGGTTGTCAGAAGAAAGCACCACTTATCAACCCTTGGTTAGAAGTTCTCAGATGAACTGAATACCGATTGGTTTTCGTTGTGTGCTTGTCGTTTTGCGTGGACTCAAGAGCCCCCCTTTTGAAATCTTGCTACTTGTTGGCTGGACTGTATATTAAACAAGCAAATATCTAGGATGACTATTATTATTTCCTGTTTATTGGGACCGGAAGACTTACTGAAAGATGTAAAGATTGTGTGAACGAAATTGTCGGGCAAACGACAATCACTTTCGAAGCGAAACACTCTTTGTAATCAATCTCGTATCTTGACAAAGCATAGGCTTCCTCGCCTTCCCGGCAGAAGTAGCGGCAGTAGTTGTTGTTGTAAGGCGGGTTCCGGGACTACGGCCGGGGGGAGGAAATTTGAAATAAAACTACGATTTAATTGAATAATGACGCTAAATTACAATGATGAGAATGAAGCTTGAAATGAGACCTGGATTTTTAGGTCTACCCTCAAGTACATTCTCCCACTTACTGCTTAACTGCCCGACTGTCATGGCGTGAAACTGGCAAAACTTCATTCATCACCCATGCAGCTGTTATCGCTTTGCATAAATCTGACATAGAGCAACCGGTACCTGAAGACGGTGCTAATTTCTCGATACACATATGTAATAACACCCAAGGAGTTGAATTGTTTATTTTCGACATAACACATGTCGAGAAGCGGTAGGACTAAAGGCATAATTACCTGCCTGGCAATGGCCCTACCACCCAAGCACTGTCCAACAGGGTTGTGACTATTATTAAGAAATGATACACTATAGAAGGTGGAAGCTCTGCACGGAAATAAAGAAAAAGTCAATAAAACGGTGGCACGGCATATCCATGGAGTTAATGATGATGAGTGGAGCGAAGCGACCGTCAGTCCGTCCATCCTTCCGTCCGTCCATGCGTCCATCCCTCCGTTCATCGAAGCGACCATATTATTGTGTGTCCATGTGTCCCTCCATTCATACGTCCTTTCATTCGTCCGTCAGTCTGTCCATCCGTCCGTCCATGGGTTCGCCCATTGGTCCGTGCTTCGCCCCACCCGTCATCATTCACCTCGTAAATATGCTGTGATTATTTTTTGCAAATCGGCGTAGTACTCACGACTCATCCGCTAAGTGTCATGCGCACATGCAGAGCTACGCACTTCGTTAACGTTGTTGTTGTTGATAACACTTAACGCGTCATTCGAAGGTCGCAGGTTCGAATCCTGCCCACGGCAAGTTATCTTTTCACCCACTTTTCTTCATATTTACATTACAATTTGGTCTAATATCTTCCCCTATACTTTAATTGACATTAATGTCTGTTAGATCTCATTAATATTGTGTAAAAGCACCGAAAAACGAGCCCTTAGGTGTACACTTCTTTCTTTATTCATTAACGAGGGTCTCGTACTGGCAGACTTAGTGCCTTTAGGTTGTATACGAGGACTATTGGTCAGTTGCCCTCTCGTAACAAGTTCACGTGATACGTGACCCCAAACAGGCTCAAAAGAGTGTGCCACTCTCGCCGCCATGGCTACGTTGGCGCTGACTGACACTCCCACGTTTATTTCTCATATAAACCCTATAAAGTGCCTGGGGGATGGCTGTCGTGGTAGCTCAGTGGTAGAGCATCGAACGCATTGTTCGAAGGTCGCATGTTTGGATCCTGCCCTGGGCAAGTTGTCTTTTCACCCACTTTTCTTCATATTTACATTACAATTTGGTCTAATATCTTCCCCTATACTTTCCTTGGAATTATTGTCTGTTAGATCTCATTAATATTGTGTAATAACACTGAAAAACGAGCCCTTACGTGTACACTTTATTCCTTTATATATATATATATATATATATATATATATATATATATATATATATATATATATATATAATATTTGACGGCTGTGCGATTCTGCTGTTCTGTGTCGTCGCACCTACTGCATGACATTCATGTAGTGTCTTACTGTACCGAAGCAGTCTAAAGCTAAGGCGTTGGACTGTCGTAGGACACCTACTTGCAACGCAGAAGGCTTGGGTTAGATCGCCATACCAATCATAAATTTGTGTTATTCATTCGTTTGCAAGTGTCTTGATTTTTCGCTCACAGGCAATGCTGCTTTTTCTTTCGGAACCAACGATACAACCGTTGAAGACAAAGCAATTTCTACGCAAGGAAATTTTCAACGCTATTTTAGTAAAAAAAAGAATTCCTCCATCATAGACAGGCATCTGTTTGATACAAGGAGGACTTTGTTGATCTTCAAGATGAAAACTTAAAAGCAGGCTGCAAACACTTAGCCCTGTTTTGCGCATTAGTTTCTGCACTTTGAACAATATGAAACGCGTAGCATCTGGAAATTCATGCAAGAGTTAACAAGTTGGACGAATGCGATCTGTGTCACCATAATAGCGTCACACGACGAAGATAAAGCGTGACATCATCGGTGGTGTGGGTCACGGGTGTTCTCGTACCATTGCAGTAGGCTACCGCGCTTCGCTCAGTGAGCCCTTCAAACTAACACTTAAGGCTATGACGTTAAAGAGAGCGACAAGGTGAGGTGTCATTCAGGTCCCGCTGTCGTCAGAATTCCCTCTGCGAGATATGGTTTTCTCAAGCTTTAGGCCGGAGAATTTCCTGAACGGTGAGGACAGCTCCGTTAATAGCGCTGCGTGTCGACGGTTGACTGGGGTGACTCCGAAACTCATCTGAATTGCTAACACGCACGTGGTTCAGTTCGCGACTTCTGAACGTCGCCGTGTGCGCGATACAGCGTCGATGTCGGTGCCTATACACCAATTTCGCATTCGAAGGCACGCTTCCCCAGCGGAAGCTCCGAAGCCATTGCGTTCAGTGTCATTCGTGATGCGACAGCTAGCGGCTGCTCAACAATATGCCCGATAGGCTGTGTGTGGTTATGCCTCTCTTTTACCGTCTTTTATATAGTTTTCAAATTCCCATTTCGTGTGTACAGAGTTCACCATACTGCTATATGTATTAACATTTTTCACCAGGTCGCGTTGGAGAGGGAGAAAATGAATACAGAATGATGAAGAAATGTTCTGAACTCCTAGCGCAAAAGCATAGACGAATAGCAGTTTATAATGTCCTATTCATGAATGATCCCGAGAAACACCTGATCGCACCATGGCATGAAAAGTCACGCCAGCATCATTATGCATTAATTTTTGGCTACTCAAAATACAAAATAAAGCTCCAGGTTCTCTTCTCTGTATATTATATTTATTCTGCAACCTCCCCTAGCCTTTTCAAAATGTTTTCTGTACCACACAAAGGTTTAGTAATACCTGCGAGATTAGCCGACCTATGACCAAACGCAATATTATGTTCTGATGTCCTCGAGACGCCCTAATGTCGTCAGAAGGACAATGTTCACCTTTCGGGCTCGATGGTGCGCCTACGTTTAAACTTTGATACCTGAAGTGGAATGGTAGAAAATCGCCAAGGTTTCTGAACAATGGTAGCTTCACTTCCTTTCAAGGCAAAGGCTCGTTTCATAATATGTGTTTCATAGACGAGCTTCGATGTTGTAAAAAAAGGAATACACGTTTGTCTGACCCCAAGAAAGAATCAATGAACGCTCCTTTGAAAATATGTTCTTTTCTTGCCACAAAACTAGAAAGAATGAGCTTCCTGTAAATATACGCAAATACGTATAGAAAAGGCTAATGTTCATTTCTATGGTAGACACGGGACATCTTGCCAGGAATGACGTTGTTGTCGATTGTCAGCGCTCTGCTGACACACCTACACCAGTTTCTGTCTGCAATGGCGGTTGGAGGGTCCGCTATAAAAAATGGCGAGAACGTTCTGCTTACAGGGCTGCACAAGGAAATTGCCCCGAACTGGCGCTGCGAAATGTCGTATGTGTGTTGTATTTAGCTGCTTCGTTAGCTGTGCGATCCGTTCCTCCATGCGATCGCATGAAGGAGAGGAGCAGGAGTTGCTTGGGTTTAGGCGCCTCGCGAGTGTTCAAAAGCTCCGAATGCAGCTTCGTCCCTTTCACATCGTTCATTGCATTAGTTGAAAACGTCACCACCCTGCTAGCAGGTGGTGTTTAAAGAAGCATTTTCGACAGAATACGTAGAAGACATATGCGATCACCGGCACTGATTCCCAACACTGAGCATTTCTTGATCAACAAAAGACGCGTATCACTTATGGACTGAACTCGATACTTCTAAGTCAGGTATTCGTTACGAT
Source organism: Rhipicephalus microplus (assembly GCF_043290135.1). Classification (NCBI taxonomy): domain Eukaryota; kingdom Metazoa; phylum Arthropoda; class Arachnida; order Ixodida; family Ixodidae; genus Rhipicephalus; species Rhipicephalus microplus. Next base: position 3,366,214 of record NW_027464598.1, on the reverse strand, counting down.
CCTAAAACAAAGTGAAATATGGGAGAAGCGCCTTCATTAACTTTATCGTAGGAATTACTGCTCAACTTGACACACTACACTCGCTTTCCTAAAAGGTTCCATTTTTTTTGTTGAATAGTGGTATTCGAATGCACTGAAATGTCATTTGTTATATTTGTAATTTTGTTTTTCAGGACGTTGTCATATTCCTAGCTCAAGTTCTTTTATTGCCCGTTGCACAATATAAGTAATATTCAGCGCAAATTGTGCCTGCAAGCTTCGGGACTGCAGTAGATCATTTTGTTAGGATTACGCGCCCAACGCGAACATTATAGATTATTCTGGAATTCACGCGGCAGCCAGCAATAACGCCAGAATATTCGACGGCACATGTATAAATGCCGACGTGCTTCACCGCTTCTCAGTTGATCGATGGATGACTCTCAGTTCTCCGCTCTCAGTACCAGTGTGTATTGCTGTAATCTGACTTTTCGTTGACCAGTCAGAAGTTCAGCCGGATAAACAGTTTGATCTTCTAACTACAGTCAGCCCCCTTCTTCGACATCACGACCCCGTGACGATAAGATACGGTGGGATAGGATATGTCTCTCTTCAAGCACTATCATCTGTTCTTCGGCACGTGCACGTACATGAGCTTGACAACAACGATCATTGCAAATAGCAGCGCCCGTGCAGCGCTCGAGTATTGAACGACATCCCTCAACACAAAAGGTACGCAATTTTTTTAGCCTTTGAAAGGTACAGTGTCATTTTTTATAAAAGGGAACGCTCGAGCGCGTGGCCTGCGCACTCCGGCGGCTGCTGGCAGGGCGCTCATGTGGAAGCGAGAACAATCACAGTCTTTTTCCACGTCATCTCGCGGTGAGTGAAACAACCATTTATTGCTGATGGCACAATGGCCGTAATCGCCTTGAAAGCGGAGGGGTCGCAACCTTGCCGCTGGTTCTATATCAGAAATGAATGTTTGTTTTGCTCGTGGTAAACAGCGCGAAAAACGAAGACAGAGAAATAGGAAGACACAAGACGAGCGCTGACACAAGACGCTCGCCCCGAGATGACGCAATAAGAGACTGTGGTTTCTCTCGCTCCTTCTTTAACGCGCTGCCAGCAGCCACTGGAGTATGCAGGCCACGAGCTCCTGTGTTTCCTTTCATAAACATTGACACTGTACATAATGTGTAGTAACTTGAGCCGAAGTGAAAATTGTGCGCCTTCCAGGAAGGCAAAAGATCCCGTCATAGACGCAGCCTTAATGCAGGGAGACTCGCAGGAAAACGTACTTGACCTCGTCTCGAAGTCGTCCGAGCCTTGCAACAGTTCTTGGTAACACCGTGATTATGGCTGTCCATGCACGTCCTTTGATTCCACGTTCATTCATTGGCAAAGCAAGCAAAACTTTTTTGGGCCAGCCTGTCCTCTCCTTTTTTCCTTATTCGCCGTCTTTTCAACAATAATGTGATCATACTTAGGTTTTAGACATGCGAGGGCACATATCCACTTGATTACTATAGTTAATTGGTTAAATTTCAAACATCAACCACTTTAACGTATCAGTAATTTTAATATCAGTAATGTACCAGCGTCGGTCACCGCGTAGTGACAATGATTTTGTGAAGATGGCAGCATGAAAAACAACCTTCGATGACAATTCAGTGCCAACAAAGCTTTGTCGATTTTCTTTTTTTACGTGCTCCGGGTAAACTGTGTCGCTTCACAATCTTTGTTTGAGCAGCGTTTGAGCATTGTTATGACTGACTGTTACGCCACGCTGTCCAGTTTTACTGCGTTCTGGTTAGACCCTTGTCGAAAAGCTGCCAACTACAATCGCACTCAACAGCTCGAACAACTCTACTTGTGCAGTAGGAAGCCGACAGCTTTGACTTTTCTGTATTTCTGTCTTGCGAACACAGATGCCCCCCCCCCCCAAAAAAAAAGAGAGGGGAAGTAAGAATAGCAAGTTCTGAAGCTTACCCATTTCGGCGTACTGGTGTTTTTTTTAATGCGCTAAAGAGGAGGGGATATATAAATTAAGAATGAGAGAGTGTTTAACCAGAGGAGGCTCTACAAAACCAAGACAAGGACAATAAACTATACTTTTAGGCACTGTAAGCAAAGTCATTCGATTAGTGCATTCAATAGTGTTTATAACAGCACAATCCCGCCAATCCTCCTTTTCGAACCACTATAAATGCGGACTCATTCTAATCGAAAACACTACGCTTACTCACGTCACGCTATACCAGTATACAGAAGTTTTGCAGATTATGAACATTGCAAATTAATAGAACAAATAATCTTTGGGCACAATTTCAAAAAGTAAACATAACACTTACACTAATTAGCACTAAGACGCGTGCACAGGCTGCGTTGGATGCCCGCGGCCCTAAACAATAGCGAAACAGGGAACGCAGAATGTCCCGTTGATCGCCAATTCGCAAATGAGTGGGTGATTATCATGGCTGGCGCTCAAGATGCGGGGAGGGGTTTGGTTCACGACAAGCGGCAACGACCCGTTCACAATGGCTATTCAAAAACTCGAGCACCTCCGGGAGTTTCGAATGGTCGATATATTGAAGCGCGGTGGCTTCGCTTATTGTAAAACTACGTGAAGAAAGCGTATTTTTTGTGCGCGTTCGTCAGATATGACGCGCAAAAGCTTTCGCTGTTCGATACATTCATGCGTTCAGCACAGCTTGACATTCAGTGCAAAAGCCGTATCAGTAGACCCCCCTTCCGACAAAAACTAAAGGAGAAGAAAACATTGAGAAGAAAACAAAGTCTTCCACATTCAGTGTTTTGTGATTCAGGTATTGCTAATTTTCATTCTTCTCTGTACTCAAAACGACCTAATTAAAAGAATAAATATGAGCTGAGTGTCGTCTGGATTTGGCAGTTATTTACATTCTAAGATGCATTCGACAAGAACGGAGCGCTGGTAAAGGTTTAGAGCGCTTCCTACAAGATGTGTAATTTGTTCTAAATGTAAAATTCTTTGTGCACAGAATGCTTTAGAGCGCATTCCGGAAGCTGAGCGCATTCCAGAAGCTGAGCGCATTCCAGAAGCAAAAAAAAAAACAATCACAGCATATCCCCGGAGTGAATGATGATGAGTGGGGCGAAGCTTTCGTCGGTCTGTCCGCGCTTCTATCCATCCATTCGTGCTTGCTTCCGTCAGTTCGTCTGTACGTCTGTTCCTCCGTCAATTCATTCGTCTGCGTGTCCATCCATCTGTCCGTGCGTCTGTCCGAGTATCTGTCTGTCCGTCCGCCTGCGCAACCTTTCATTCGTGCGTCTGCTTATCTGTCTGCCAATCCGTACGTCCGTCCGTCTTGTGAACATTCCAAGTACCGCCACCTTGCATCTTTTATTTATATACTTATAACATACAAGTACCGCCATCCAGCGCACATTCCAAAGACTAAACGAGAGGTGGCTACCTACTACTACGACGACGACGACTATTACTACTACATTGGTCGTGAGGGCCTTCACAGAGAGGCCAGTGCTGTGATCGTTTTTACGTCACAAATAGGATGCGTGCGCTCGCCTTGCTTGCATCGTCTCTCTTCATTGCACCGGTTCCTAGTCGCGAGTTTACGATGGAAATTATACATGAGAGTGCCCCCGGGGCACCGATTCGTAGTTTGCTTCCACGTATTATCAGGTCTTGTCGCTTCTTGAAGCACTGAGCTTCAAAACAAAGGGAAGCATGCACGATATCTACAGCAAAAGCGCAAGAAATGCGGTGTTCTAGCAGACAGCACAACCGGGCATCCTATGAGTGACGTCATCACATAGCCGGCACCACAGTATGTCCTCGAGGCCAATACACCACGGATGCACGACCCACGCCTTAAGATGCTTTGCGCTAAATTGGTTTACGATTTAGAGCACTTTGTACTCTACCATGGGAGATCATAAAGCCGTCCCTTGATTTGGGACTATTTTATTTCCAGGTCTCATCTTACATACCTTGCCTACACAAAAAGGATGTACAATGGTATTCATGCATATGTACAATGCAAGCTGTGTGTTTAGAAAAAGTGTACAACGATTCCGTGTATTTTGCACTCAACTATGGGAGAGCAGTGAGCCGTCCTGATTACAGGTAAAACTCTGGAGCAAGAGAGTAAATTACCAGCCAAGCAGCTCCCGGGCTGTTATATATGTTTATAAAAATGAGTTACGCTATATACATAAAACAAAAGTATCATAGCATTCCAGTAATAGGTAACACACACTTCGGCACATCTATATGCAACGACAAACATCACGACGTTGCAATCAAGACATCAATTTTCCAATATACATGACACCATTGCCATACAAGTACACGAAACCTCAACGCAACATCATGATACAAGGGTATAACGATGCAATATATGCAATGAAACAATTGGTTGCAAACGAAATTATGAATAACTACTCAACGAGTGCTGTTTAGCACCACATCGGTCGCAAAATCAGTTTTACACTTTCGTGTTGAACATTGACGAAAGGGCACGACCGATGTCGCAGAAACTTGTGCTTTCCGAGAAAGAAAAGCTCCTCAGAGAGGAACGCAATAATACCTCATCTCATTTGGCCCACTATCTGCCACAGAGGACGCCCAAGGCAGCTCGCAGTCACGGCCTCACATCACTTTCGCCAAAGGCTGAACAGCCCCGCAAATATTAAAAGAGCCGAGAAGTGCCCGCGTGGGAATTGGTCGTTGGTCACGAATGCTCAAACACCTTGTCCCCGAAAATCAGCATGCACCGCGCGCCAAAAAAGGTGGGACACATTCAATTGTCGCTCGTCGATTGGTCTCGACCATGACGCCATTGGGGCAAGTGGGAGTGCGAACCACCTGCCATTACTGCAACCAATCTCGAGTGGGGAGCAAGCCCCAGCGCAATCACCAGATAAATTCCCGAAGATGTCCTGGTCACACTGCTGTAGTTATTTGTTTCGAAGGGCGGTTCATAATACATTGACGATGCTGGGGCACCAAGGGCCGTAGAAGAAAGGTCATTGTGTCCACCACTTGAGATTCGGCCACCTCTATCTCTGGGCACGTAGTCCCCAACCATCGGGGAAATGCCAGAAGGGCTAGATACAAAGATGATAAGTCAGTTGATTCAGGACCTTGGTTAATTTTGATAGCCGGCAGGAAGACACATAGTGATGGCCTCAAATAGTAGCAAGGCAGTGTCTGAGTGGGCGTGCCATGATTACTCACCATTCACAATGGAGTGCGGAGACACAATGTAGAATCCATGAGGGAAACATCGGGAAATGCAAAAGCGCCTTGATCTCGTGGTTGAGCAAACGCCGGACGAGATAATGATTCTGTGCCACCAGACCAAAAAAATGAACTGAACCAGCGGTGCACTTTCCTGCAGAATCGCAGCGGCGACTTAACAGAATGTTAAAGGCACCAATAGTTTCCGCAGTACATCGTTTGAGATAAATATTGGCGTTCCAAGAATGATAATTTAAAGTGTCTGGCTGATTTTGTATGACATTTAGGATTTTGTACAACGCATCACCAGATGCTCTCCTGTACACTAAATGCAGTGAAAATAACTCCCAGTATTGCAGTGTTAGGGGACCACTGTAGATGTGACGTGATGCTGATGTGACCACTGGAGTTGCCAATAAAAAAATACTGGCTTTTAGCAAAAGTTTAACCTTGCACCAGAGGTAATGCCGAAATAATAAAGAGTATCCATAGCATGCTACAGGGACTGTTCATTATGTACATGTAGCGTAATGTCATCTGCATATGCAGTGACCTTTACTTGAGTGTTACTAAGTAGGGGTAAGCCACCAATCGGCGGGGGACGTTCAACGGCCCTATGAAGGGTTCTAATGCAAAGATGTATAGCACTGGGGAGAAGGGACACCCTTGACGGACCCAACGCGTTTCCTTGAAAGGGTGACTCGTGGTAATCTATGTATAGGGTACTTTTTGAATTAGTGTACATCGTGTGAATGAGGTCAATAAGTTTATCCGGGAATCCAAATGCATGTAAAACATTTAGTAAGTAGTCATGCTCTATTAAATCAAAAGCTTTCTCCTGATCTAAGGAAACAAACAGTCCCTGCGCACATCGACTAGTGGTGTACTGAATGATGTCACGCGTTTGCCCCATATGGGTGTGTGTTTCTTGGCACTGAACAGAACAGACTTGGTGGGGAGCGAATAGTGTTGCAAGAAACGAACTGATTCGGCGCACCAACACGTTGGCCAAGAGCTTGTAATCTACCATAAGCAGGGTAATAGGGCGCCAATCTTCTGGTCGCGTGTACATTGAGTCCTTCTTAAAAACTAGTGTTATGCGGCCTCTGTGAAAAGAAATCACGTGTGACCCAATTAGACCAATGCTAGGCCAGAACTGTACATAAAACTCTGCAGGAGTCTGTCAGGCTCTGGCGCCGAAACCTTTTTCATTACGTTTAATGCGCCCTGTATTTTGTCATCGGATGGTAGTGATAGTTGAACGTTATGTGACATTTGAAATTACGTGGTAAGTCTTTTAGTAGTGGCTGCGAAGAAACGAATCCTGGGTAACTGAAACAGAAATAGAAACAGATTGAGCCATTGACTGAAAGTGTTGACTGAATGCCTGAAAGTCACGCGTACTCACAGCAGCTGGCGTGGTAGAGTTCAGAGAGTGGGCACGAGGGCCTGGTGGACGAATCAGAGCTCTGCGGCATACCTTAGTACCTCAGGTTCCCCACACAGTGCACGCCAAAACGGCCAAGCTAAAGCCGATAGCGAAGAAGCGCGCATAGTACGTTGTCACCGTTCAACGAGCTCCTCTTGCCATGCCAGCATAACGGGGGAACGCCTGGGATTACAGCGGGCAACGCGTACTTTTCGGATTAACAATGAAGCATCATTGGATATACGGGCACGAAGTTTCCTGCCCGATGCACTGCAATCATAGCGCCACTGTTCTTTGAGGCGATCTCGATCAGCTATATCCGCCCGGATGAGCGATGCGCGTAACACTCCGGGCCATTTTTTTATAGACTGAGAGTCCTGGAGGACGCGGAAATTGAGACGCCATGGTCTGTGAATCGTTGGCGTCTTCTCTGGCAGGTGGAGAGAGAGAGCATAACTTGGCGGTGGTCGACAATGTACACTGGTGTCGGTGGCAATGACATTACCCCGGTGTCGTGAACGTAGGTAATGAGACCAGGGGATGCGTGCACGCGATCAATTCTGCTGCTCGACGCTGCTCGACGCCATGTGTAGGCAAAATTGCTACCATGTTCACGTTTATGAAAGCCCCATCGGCGTCCGTGAAGAAGAAGAGCATAAACTTTATTTGTCGAGTCCAGACGATTCGAGTCCGGCGTTTTTTAGTGGGCCTGGGCACCCACCGCGGATGCGGTTCCGATACCTTGTCTCGAAGCGGCTTCCTCGGCACGCTGGACGGCCCAGAGTGTTGCTGTCAGGTTCGGGCTAAGCAGTGCGGCTTTCCAACGCGAGCGGAGGCTGGCGGTGGAAGAGTGAGATGAATCGGCACTGTTTGAATAGTTGATTAGGCCCTGACACTCCCACAGCATGTGACTAAGGGTGGCAACCTCGCCACATGCCGTGCATCTGTTTGTAGTGTATATGCCTGGATACATGGCGTGCATGAGTCTGGGGTTTCTGTAAGAATCTTTTTTGTAATTATCTGAAGTCTACCGCTTGCGTTCTGTTTAGCCTTTCGTGAGGAGATGGGTATATGCGTCTTTGTCACTGGTAATGTGTGGTGATGTCGTGAAACCTGGTCATACGATCCTCCCATGCCCAGATGTCTGCAGTTCCCCGCGGGGGCTCGTCGTCCTCCGGCGATGCTCGGTGAGTGAGGCCTCGAGCAACGCGGTGAGCCGCTTCGTTGGGGGTGCTCATTCCGGTATATGCCGGGATCCACAGGTGCCTTCGGTTATCGAAGTGGACCTCTCCTGGATGTATAGGATGTTGTTGGAGTATGTGAAACGCCTCTTGCGAGATGCGTCCGTTGGCGAAATTGCAAATCGCTGTTTGCGAACCACTAATCACGTATGTGGCATTGGTCTGTGTGAGGGCCAGTGCTATAGCCGCTTCCTCTGCCGCTTCAGCGTGTGCCGTGTTCATAGTGAGGCTTGTGATGTACTTGCCACAATGGCCAGTAACTACCGTCGCGAAACTATTTTTATTGGTATATCGCGCAGCATCAGTAAAAACCGCTTCAGTGTCGTTGGAGTAGCTTTCAGTAATGCGTTGTGCCCTGGCTTTGCGCCGTCTCGTATGGTGTTGGGGGTGTAAGTTGCGAGGCAATGGGGTTACGTATACTTGCTCGCGTACCGATTTTGGTATTTCGACTTTGATGCCGTGCTGCGTATGATAGTACGTGATGCCAAGTTTTTCGAGTAGGTGTCGGCCTGGGCGAGTCTTGGCTAGGCGCTCGAGCTGGGAAATTTGTTGCGCCTCCACAAGTTCCTCGAGGGTGTTATGCAACCCTAGCTCTAGGAGTTTGCTGGTGCTAACTCCGGGCGCCAGTCCCAACGCGAACTTGTACGTCTTGCGTATCAGGGCGTTAAGCTTGTCTTTTTCCGCTACTGTCCATTTGTGAAACGGTCCCGTGTAGATTAGTTGTGAAATAACAAAGGCTTGTATGAGTCGTATGACGCTGCCTTCGCGCATGCCCACATGTTTGTTCGTGATGCGTCGGATGAGTTGCATCGTGCTGGTGGCCTTTGCCATTATCTTGCGCAGTGCTTCACCATTGCCGCCGTTCTGCTCAATCATCATCCCCAGTACCCGGATCTTCTTTACCATTGGGATTGGTGAGCCGTTCGATGATGTTAATTTGATTTCTTTTTTTTTCTGAAGGTACGTAGTTTTTGGGTGGGCGTCCCTTTTTCACCGGTCTATATAGCAGTAATTCGGATTTTTCGGCCGAGCAGGTGAGTCTCGTGCCTACGAGGTAATGTTCCACGCATTCTATGGCCGCCTGTAAGCGATCCTCGATCTCTCCGACACTGCCAGTTGTCGTCCAGATCGTAATATAATCCGCGTATAGCGTGTGGTGCAGTCCACCAATTTGATGTAATCGCTCGTGTAACCCCAACAGGACGAGGTTGAAGAGCATCGGCGAGATCACCGAGCCCTGCGGTGTACCCGAGCTTCCAATGTTGATTTGATTTGATTCTAACTGTCCCACTCGCATGCGTGCGGTTCTTCCCGTGAGGAAGTCTCGGACGTAGTTGTACACTCGCATTCCGAGGTTAAATATGTCTATTTGTCACAATATGGCGTCGTGACGAACATTATCGAAGGCCTTCTTCAGGTCCAGGCCAAGGATGGCTCTCGTTGAGCACCCAGGATTTTCTATGATTTGATGTTTTAGTTGCAGAAGAGCATTCTGTGTGGAGAGATGTCTTCTGAACCCAATCATTGTGTGTGGTAATAGGTTGTTGTCCTTGAGGTAATCTGTTAGTCTATTGAGGAACGCATGCTCCATCAGTTTACCTACACATGATGTTAGGGAGATAGGGCGCAGGTTCTTCAGCTGCAATTTCTTGCCCGGTTTCAGTATAAGTATGATCTGCGCATCTTTCCGTGGCTGGGGTAACTTTCCACGCACCCAACACTCGTTAATATAATCTTTGAGTTTCTCTAGCGCTCTGTAATCGAGGGTGCGCAGAGCCCTGTTCGATATTCGGTCTAGGCCTGGGGCTGACTTGGTATTGAGTTTGGCGAGGGCCGCCTCGATTTTGGAAATTGAGAATTCTGCGTCTAGGATGGCGTTGCCTTCTCCCCTGTAGTCGGGATGTACTTGCGGGGCATTTGGGATATGTAATGAAGTTCCGCTTCCCGTAGGAAATCTCGCTCCGTTCCCCCGTAAGCGTGTATGACTTTACATATGCCTTGCCTCTGTGAGGTCTTGGTGTTCGCGGGATCTATGAGGTACCGTAGTATCTGCCATGTGCGACTCGAAGTGAGCTGACCATCCATCTGCACGCATTTCTCTTCCCATTGCTGTAGTTGCAGGTTAAGTGCGTGCTTTTCTATTTCTTTGTTGAGCTGTGCTATTCGTTTTCGCAGTATCCTATTATGTCGTTGTCGTTTCCAACGGCGATGCAGTTGGGTCTTGGCTTGCCACATGTGCAGTAACTGGGTGTCTATTCTATCAAGCCCAGCTGTTCACGGCATCATTTGCGTCGCCCTCACGATGTCGCATCGAAGTTGCTCGGTCCATTGCTCAATGTCTTTGATGTCTTCAATCTGTTGCTTGTCTCAATTTTTTCGTATTAGTTCCCAATTGGTGATCTTCATTTGGCGACCGGCATTGTGTTCCTGTGGGCCGACTTCTGCTTCTATAGAGATAATGTAATGGTCACTGCCCAAGTCTTGCATAGTGTTTCTCAAAGTCACCTTTCGTGTATTGCACGTAAAAGTAAGGTCAGACGTGGTGTCAGTGCTGACGCTGTTGCCCTGCCTAGTTGGTGCCGCTGGGTCAGTGACCAGGTCGAGGCCGGCGAGTTGCGCCGTTTCCCACAACTGCCTTCCTTTCGGCTGATCGTGTTTGTAACCCCACGCCGTATGCACCGCGTTGAAGTCACCTCCAATGAAGAGTTGTTGCCCCTGGGCGATATCGAGTGCTCGTTTGAAGAGGACGAGAAAGCGGTGTTTCAGGCATCTCGGACTGCTATAGACGTTGAGTACGAAAATGCTGTCGGGCGTCTTACGCGGTGGAATTAGCTCTACGAGGACGTTTTCAATATCCTTGACATGGTTGTCGTGTTCGATGACCGTGAGCTCTCGCTTGACCAATGTGGTGACGTTTGGATTTTCCTTCTTGCCTGTTATAGACTGGTACCCTGAAAGTTTGGTGGGGCCGTTTGTTTCCTGCAGTATGATGAGGTCTGGGCGTTCGGAGATCGTTTTCAGGTATTGTTGTAGGTGCGCTCGTTTGTTTTTGTAGCTTCTGCAGTTCCACTGCCATATTGTATGTTTTTGTTTCGAAGGGTGTCTTGCCATGGTTATGTGGTACTACATGTGTGGCAACGCTTCGCTATGCGACGTCACCCGTGCGCTGTTGGCAGCTTCTAATCTGGACAATCTGAGATAAATGCTCCCCAAGCTCTGTTGAATCGTACGCGTGATAGTCGCGGTGACAGTTTCCTCGAGACTGCCCACGCGAGCCTCGAGTGCCTTCACTTGGGTGTCGCCTGTTGCTGCGCGCGTACGCTTGGAACGTACTGACTTTTCAAAAGAGAAAGCCGGCCCGCGTTTAGTATGGAAGCCTTCGACCTCACCGCCCTCTACGAGTTCTTGTGTTTCCTGCATCGCCTGTTGATCAGTCTCGCTGTGAGCGGCAGACTGGAGCTTTTTTATGAGTTCGTTCTTTGCGTGAATCTGTGCCTGCATGCATTCAATTTGTTTTTGCATAGTTTGTATATCTTAGTGTGTATTTTGCCGCCAGCCTCCGCGCGTTTGTTGCGCGTTTTCCTTTGACCGCATCTGCAAAGCTCACCGAATCAGTTGCCTTCGCGTCCCTTGTTGGGGTCCGTCTAGGTGTTTGGCTGCGAGCTCGGCGTTGCTGCTGCTTTCGGGGTCCCGGTGTGCGGCTACGAGATCGGGAGTGGCTTCGACTGGGTGTCCTGGAACTTGAGCGGGGCTTGCTGGTGGAATAGTTGGTGGCAGTGGCCTCTGCCTCCTCGTTGGCCCTGCGTCGTTCCCATTGTCTTTTCGTCACGATGTAGGGCGTTTTGTACCTTGCACGGCAGTTACGGTCTGCCGTCATGTGTGCGCCCCCGCACAGCTTGCAATGGGGGGAACACTGGTGGTTGGGGCCTGGGTTAGGGGTGTCACAACCACGACAAACTTTGTCCTTGGGCTTTGGGCACACGTCCATGCGGTGACCAAGTCTCCCGCAGCAGTGACACATATCGATTTGCTTGCGATACAAGGTGCAGCGAAGGAGAGCGCCGCCATAATTGATGTAAGTGGGCACTCGAGGTCCTTCAAACGCCACTATGACGGTCGTGGTGTTACTGAGCCGTTTGGCTGCCAGGGCGTAAGGGTTACGTGCGTGAACGATGCTGGTATGAATGGATTGGCGTCTTCTTCCAACAGGATGCCCTTGATTATTCCCTTCACCGTGTTGTCGGGGGCCGTCTGGTACGCGCTAACCTCGTGGTGGCGGTCGCCGATGGTGATGGCTTGAAGCTGTCTGTACTTATCGGCGTGAGAGGCATGGGGTGTGCTCACGACGATAATGTTTTGATGGTTGTTGGAACACACCGTGTCCTCCCCTGCTTCATGAGCCGCTACGTTGGCCGCGCGGTAAATCGCCGATGCCAGGCGCACGGTTCCAGTGGTGGCCACGTCGAGGCCTCCTCGTGGTCGTATCACGATCTTGAAATCACTCCGTGGGAGTAGTGGCATTTGCTCTTTCTAATGACTTGCTGCTTGATGTTACGCGGTTGTCGACGCAAACGCTGTCGGTTAAGTCCGCTCCCTCGCCGGTGCAGGAAGGGGCTCCGTTCTGGGTGTTGCTCTGCGCGTTTGCGCGGTTACCTTGGGTCTTAGATCCGATGGTGCACCAATCCGTGCCCTCCAGAAACTCTTTGGGGGAGATATCCTCCCCGTTCACTTGGGCTTCAATCGTTGTTGGGCGAAGAAAGCGGCCGCGTCAGAGGAGACGCTCAGCGCGTCTTGTCGGGTGGCCGGCTTTCGTGAGCGTCGGGCCAAAGGGGCGCGGGTTGAAAACCTCTCAAATCCGGCAAAACTTCGTTTCCCACCTTGAATTTCGGGGTCAGTGGAATCCTGGTCACTTTCCGCACGCGTTGTTGTAAAATTCATGGGCTGAATGACCGAAAATCACTGGCAAATAGTTCTTGGAAGACGGAACCGACGTGATGCGCATCAGCTCTCTTCGGCGACCCTCGGCGTCCGTGAACTGTAACGTGTTCTTACAATATCTTGATGCGTTCGTTTAAATTCACAACATGTGGTACTCCTAGTGACTTTAATTGTGTCTTAGACTCACACGCAGACGTTGAAGGTCCGAATGCGGCCGGTCAAACTGGAACGCCAGAGAACTCGAATGTCTAGTGCTGCAACTGGCATTGAGTGGCAATAATTAAAGGGTACATGGCAGCATTTATGCCTATACTTGGCGTCAAGCAGCGTCGAGCAGCAGAATTGATCACGTGTACGCATCATCTGGTCTCCTTACCTACGTTCACGACACCGGGGTAATGTCATTGCCACCGACACCGGTGTACATTGTCGACCACCGCCAAGTTATGCTCTCTCTCTCTACCTGCCAGAGAAGACGCCAACGATTCACAGACCATGGCGTCTTTATTTCCGCGTCCTCCAGGACTCTCAGTCTGTGGAATGATTGTCCCGAGCGTTACGCGCATGGCTCATTGGGGCGGATGTAGCTGATTGGTATGGCCTCAAAGAAAGTGGGGCTATCACTACAGCGCGTCTGGCAGGGATCTTCGTACCCGTATGTCCAAAGATGCTTCATTGTTAATCCACAAAAAACTACGAATTGTCCACTGTAATCCCAGGCCTTATCCCCCTTATGCGGGCATGACAAGAGGAGCTCGTTGAATGGAAACAACCTACTATGCCCGTTTCTTTGCTATCGGCTGCAGCTTGGCGCTGTAGGCATGCACCATGTGCGCACCCTGGGATGCGCGCAGAGCTCTGATTTTTCCACCAGACTCTCTTGCCCACTCGCTAAACTCTACCGCGCCAGCTGCTGCGGGTACGCGTGACTTTCAGGCGTTCACTCAACACTTTCAGTCAAAGGCTCAATCTGTTGCTTGTGTCAGTTACTCATGTTTCGTTCTTCGCATCCACTGCTAAAAGACTTACCACATGATTTCAACATGTCACATGACGTTCTGTTATCACCACCATTAGATGACGAAAGAAACGAGGCGTTAACGCAATTAAAAAGGGTTCGGCCCACGGGTCTGACGGACTCCCTGCAGAGTTTTATCTGCAGTTCTGGCCTATCACTGCAAGTTGATTTATGTCACGCGTCATTCGCAAGTGTTTCCAAAATATTACCCTTCCACCTTCTTTTCACAGAGGCCGTGTACATCTATTCCCAAAAAATACCAAATGTCCACGCAACCAGAAGATTGCCGTCCTAGTACTCTGCCTTACGTGGATTACAAGCTATTGGCCAACGTTAAGGTGCGCCGAACCAGTCCGTCTCGGGCATAAAAAATCGCTCCTAACCAGGTTTGTCACGTTCCGGGTCGAGAAATACACACCCATACGGGTTAACGCGTGACATCATTCAGTATACCACTATAGCTTCCTCACACCAGGAGAAGGCTTTTGATTCAATAGAACATGCCTCTTTAGTAAATCTTTTACATGCACATGGATTCTCGGATAAGTTCATTGACCTCATTCACGCGATGTACAATAATTCAGAAAGTACCCTTTACACAGGTTCCCGTGAGAGTCACCCTTTTAAAGTCACGCGTGGGGTCCGTCAGGGGTGTCCCCTCTCCCTAGTTCTATTCATCCTTGCATTAGAACCCTTCTTAAAGGTCGTTGAACGTGACCCGAGGATTCGATGCTTATCCCTGCCTGGTAACACTCAAGTAAATGTCACTGCATATGCAGAAGACATTACTCTATAAGTATATGAGGAACACATCGCTGTGGCATGCTCTTGATACTTTCCATAATGTCGGCATTATCTCCGATGCAAGGCTAAACTTCTCTAAAAGGCAGTATTTGTTTATTAGCAACCAAGTGGTCGTATCAGCATCCCGTCGCCTTTACAATGGTCCCTTATCATTGCAATACTGGGAGTTACTTTCATTGCATTTGTTGTACTGGGTAGTATCTGGTCATCCATTGTACAAACTCCTCAAAGTCATATAAAAGCAGCCAGGCACTTCGAATTCCCACCGTTGGAACACAGATAGTTATCTCGCACAGTGTACCTGGAAAAATTTTGGTACATTTGCCATTCTGTTAAACCACCGCTTCACGTCTCCAGGAAAGTGCGAAGCTGCATCTGATCATTCTTCGGTCTGGTGGAACACAATTGTTATCTCGTCCGGCGTTGGCTCAACCACAGGATAAAAGGATGTTTTGCACTCCCCAACGTTTTCTTCGTGGCTTGTACCTTGTGCCTCCGCACTCTGTTGCGAATACTAAGCAATGATGGCACGCCCGCTCAGACACTGGCTCGCTACCATCTGGTACCATCACTATGTGTCTTCTTGCCGGCTAGCCAAATTAACCAAGTTCCCCGATCAACTGACTTACCATCTGTGTCGAGGTCTTCTGGCATTTCACCGACGTTTGGAGGCTACGTGCTCAAAAATATAGAGGTGGCCGAATTTAAAGTGGTGGACACAATGGCCGCCCTTCTACGACTCTTGGTGCCCAGGCATCGTCAATCTATAATGAACTACCCTTTGAAACCAATACCTGCATCAGTGTTGCCAGGGTGTCTCCGGGATTTTGTCTGGTGGTTGGGCTGGGGCTTGCTCCCCACTCGAGATCGGTTGCAGCGATGGCAGGTTGTTCGCACTTCCACTTGCCCCAACTGCGAGATCAATCGACATGTTATGATTGAATGTGTTGTCTGCCGCCTTTTTTGGCGTTCGGTCTATGATGGCTTTTCAGGGCAGGGTGGGCGAACATTCCTTTCCAACGGCCAATTTCCGCGAAGGCACTATTCGGCTCTTTTTATAGGTGCCGCGCTGTTCAGCCATTGGCGAAACCGATGCGAGGCCATAACTGCGAATTGCCGCCGGCGTGCTTTGTGGCCGATGCTGGGGCAAATGAGGTGAGAGATCCTCGCGTTCCTATCTGAGAAGCTTTTCTTCGTCGGCGAGCACGAGTTACTGTGGCATCGATCATGCCATGTCGTCAAGGTTGAACACGAAAAGGCACAACTCATTTTTTGACCAACGTGGTGTTAAGTAACACCTGTTGAGTCGTTATATTTGACTTCGTTTGTTACCAATTGTCTTTCATAGCATCTATTTTATCGTTATGCCATTGTCTCATGAATCACATTGAGTTCTTGTGCACGTATATGCCAACACTGCCATGTATAATAGAGCAATGATATGTCTTCACTGCAGTGTAGTGATGTCTGTCATTGTACATAGGTGCGCCAAAGTGATTAATTGATATGGAACGTTTCACGTCCCAAAACCACCATATGATTATGAGCTACGCCTTAGTGGAGGGCTCCGAAAATTTCGACCACCTAGGTTTCTTTAACGTGCACCAAAATCTGAGCACACGTGCCTACAACATTTCCGCCTTTATCGGGATGTGCCAAAGTGTTTGTGCCCTTATCACTGAAACGTTACGAAACCTTTGTTTTCTGTACATAGTGTAAATAAATTGTTTCCAAACGGAAAAATGCTACGTGGTATGGGCGTAAACTGCAGTAAACTTACGCAATCAAAACCACCACTCAAAAGGCACGCTTACCTGTCATTCTTTTGAGGGTCGCTACCAACTTCCGGAACTAGTTGTATAAGTTTTTAAGCAAGAAAAAAAACGATGCACAAACAGCACGGGCCGTAAAACGTCATTGCGCGCAAGCACACAACAAGTGAGCACCAAGAAACGAACGAGTGGTGATCGCCAGCGCACGCTTTGCGAACTCCATAGACAATCTTTTTTAGGAGCGCAGCCCCTTACGTCGTACGTCGTATGTCCCGTGTCATAGTAGTCATCGCAGTTAACGTAGTAGTCAGTTGCATTGCATTACATGTCCATAAAAACAGTGTAACAGCATATCAATGAACAGAATGATGATGAGTGGACCAACGCGTCCATCAGTCCGTCCGTGCTTCCGTTTAGAGTTCATTTGTGCGTCCATCCGTTCGTCCGCCCATCTGTCCGTCCGTGCGACCATCCGTGTGCTTCGCCCCACTCATCTTCATTCATCTCGTTTATATGCTGTGATTTTTAACGGGTTTTGAAGACAACCAGGCGGCGGAAAGCGCGCAACACCGACACCACCTGCCACGTTGCTTCCGAGACGGCAGACGCCTCGCACCCGGAGGCCATGCCTGCAAGCAGTTGTTTTCATCGACAATAATAGATGGCGTGAAAGCCACACTCAGACCAGAGCCATATATACCCTTCGGGAGAGTTTGGCCATTCTTTCGCATCACCGCTCTCCGTGCCACTCTGCACCACGTTCCAGAGTCACCCACTTCTCGTGACGTAAACGCTCTCTCTACGCCGTCGCCGGCGAGCAGGCGGCGGCGTGGCGGGTGCGGCGTAGCCAGCGCGGTGCGGAGGCTGGCAGAGCCATGTCGATGAGGCACCGCCGCGCCGCTGATCAGCGCGTGCAGGTCTGTAGCAATGTAGGTGTGTAGGTCTCGTACAAAGCTTCGTCGGATCCGTTGGGCTCGGTATCATATCTCGCGCACGTGGTCACAGCGGTTGCTCCTTGCCATGTTCTGTGCATTCACGCGTGTAATTGTTGCGTCATTCGACAGCACGAATGCTGCTGGCACGAACACCCGCTCACTGTTGAGTGATCGACGTTGCACACTCACCTGTACCACGTTGCCACAGCAAACAAAAAAAATCATTATTATGTATAAAGTCGACTCAACAGTTGAATTCTCAACTTCGGAGTGAGCTTCAGTGCAGGGACGAACAACTTCTCACGACAAGCACCGAATGAACCACAGGATAAATAGCTTCAGTGTCACAAAAATTACCAAGTGTCTTTATTACTGAACCTTAGATTCAAGAAAATTATTCTATAGAAACCCAAAAGTCACTAATTATCGCGATATTCTCTCATCCGAATTCTAAGCACAGCTCTGGGTTGAGGCAGCACCAACTATGTTTGAAGTTCTGGCTATCACCAGTTGTACCGTTGTCACATTCGTTACATATTGCCAGAGAAATTGCCCGTGCTCGAGTGCTACGCACATCACTCTGTGCATTGCAGGCGTCACGAGCCAAGAGAAACGCCGACATCTTCGTTACGACAAGCGGAAACACTCGCTGTGAAGCAACCAGCCTAGTATGCGCACGAGCTCTGACCGAAGTGCCAGCGCGCGTGAAAAAGACATAAAGCGATGGTAGAGGCCATCATCATCATCATCATCTTCATCATCATCATCACCATCAGTCTGACTGCGTCCACTGCAGGACAAAGGCCTTTCCCATGTTCCGCCAGTTAACCCGGTCCTGTGCTTGCTGCTGCCAATTTATACCCGCAAACGTCTTAATCTCATCTGCCCACCTAACCTTCTGTCTCCATCACACCCCCTTGCCCTCTCTGGCAATCCAGTTAGTTACCCTTATTGACCAGCGGCTATGCTGTATACGCGCTACATGCCCGGCCCATGTCCATTTCTTCTTGATTTCAGCTATGATATCCTTAACCCCCGTTTGTTGTCTAATCCACTCTGCCCTCTTCTTGTCTCTTAAGGTTACACCTACCATTTTTCTTTCCATTGCTCGCTGCGTTGTCCTCAATTTAACCTTCACCCTCCTTGTAAGTCTCCAGGTTGCTGCTCCGTAGCAAAGTACCGGCAAGATACACCAGTTATATACCTTCCTCTTGAGGGATAGTAGCAATCTACCTGTAATAATTTGAGAGTGCTTGCCAAATGTGCTCGACCCCATTCTTATTCTTCTACTTACTTCAATCTCGTGGTTCGGCTCCACGATTATTACCTGCCCTAAGTAGACATAGTCTTCTACAACTTGAAGTGCACTATTACCTATCTCGATGCGCTGCTCTTTTCTGAGGTTGTTGTACATTACTTTCGTTTTCTGCAGAATAATTTCAAGACCCACCTTTCTGCTCTTCTTGTCTAACTCCGTAATCATGAGTTGCGATTCGTTCCCTGAGTTACTCAGCAATGCCATATCATAGGCAAAGCGCGGGTTACTAACGTACTCTCCATTAACTCTTATCCCTAACTGTTCCCATTCTAGGCTTCTGAAAACCTCCTGTAAGCACGCGGTAAATAGCATTGGGGAGATTGTGTTTCCCTGCCTTACGCCCTTCTTGATTGGTATTCTGTTGCTTTCTTTATGAAGCACTATGATAGCAGTTGATCCCCTGTAGATTTCTTCCGTGATGTTTATATTTACTTCATTGACGCCCTGATTCCGCAGTTTCTGCATGATGGATATATACTTCATCGACGACCTGATTCCGCAGTGTCTGCATGACGGCTGATATTTCTACTGAATCAAACGCTTTCTCGTAATCTATGAAGGCTATGTATTGTGGTTGGTTATATTTTGAGCATTTCTCTATTACCTGATTGATAGTATGAATGTGGTCGATTGTTGAGTAGCCTGTTCAAAATCCTGCTTGTTCATTTGGTTGATTGTATTCTAGTGTTTCCTTTACTCTATTAGCAATGATCTTTGTAAATAGATTGTATAGTACAGAGACCAGTGGCTGGTTGTAGCGGCAGAGTCCGCGTTTCATATTTTTCGACTTTGTTCGCTCTATGATCGGTCACGCCGACGACGCTAGTCAACGTATGAACCCCCATGATGGTGATGCGCTGAAAGAAAACGGAGTATGAAGAACACAGGAATGGTTTATAATAACACGTTTCACTGGCAACTATTTCAAATATGGGGAACGGGTGCCTAAAAGCTGCGCTCTAAAAGCACAGTGCATACAGCGCATTGCGCAGAACGTCGTGCACTAGAATCGGCGTACATAATTGTAGAAGTCAGTTTCTTGACGATTTGAACGCGTCTGATTTTTGCATATTCGTCATTAAACATGTATAACATTGTTCTTCCACTTTTCGCTTTCGAAATTCATTCTGCAGCGCTATATTTTACAAATTAACAGCGCGTACACAGCCGCAGCTGGGTGGCCGTCACGCAGAAAGCGTAAATATGGCACATGCTGCCGAAGCAGAGGCTTGGCGGGGCCGTGGTTGGAGTCATCGCCACGCCACAACGTCGCTGCCCCACCCATTCGCCCGAGTCTCTGCATGTTGCCACGCACATTTATGTTGGTGCCCACTTCTTTGCACAGCACCACCCTCGGCTTATCTACAGTGTGGCGTTGGTATCGCGTCATTTCGTCACTCTCGCGCTGGGCATGCCTTTAATAAGCAGTGGGACCACGTGACACATAATTTTCAACAGACTTAACGACAACCTGGAGGGAAATTAAATTTATACGCACAATATGATTGGGTTTCGTACCGGCCTTTCAGCGCAGGATGCAATGCTGCTCATTAAGCACAAAGTCCTTGATGGATACTCTAAAGATACAGGCTCTTCTTGGCTTAGACCTAGAAAAGGCTTTTGACAACATCAAGCAAGAATTCATCTTGGAGACTGTGGCAAAACTCGAGCTTTCACCCAGGCTGTACAACTTCATCAAGTCCTTTTTGTCTGGAAGAAAAGCGAGTCTGCGCATCGGGAACTTCTTCTCTGACGACGTACCACTCGGAAATCGAGGCACGCCTCAGGGGTCCGTGATTTCTCCAGTGCTGTTCAATCTCTGCATGATCAGACGGTCGAAAAGACTGGCTAGCGTGGACGGCATCAAGCATACAATCTACGCCGATGGTATCACGATCTGGTGCGTTCATGGCAGCGAAGGCCGGGTGCAAGATGTCCTTCAAGAAGTTGTCGCCGAGGTGGAATCGTACTTGCGCCAAACGTGACTCAGATGCTCACGCGCCAATTTGGAGCTCCTGCTCTATAGAAAAGAACGAGGTGGGCGACCTAAGGGATGGAAACCCGTCAAAGAAAGCAATATACGCATTTACACGAGTGACGGCGAGAAAATTCCGAGGGTAGACACCATACGGATCCTCGGCGTGTATAATAAAGCGAAGGGTGCCAACGGCACTGCTCTGCGGAAGATTGTCGCAAAGACTGACAACGCTTTTTGACTCGTCAAAAGAGTCTCCCGGAGACATAGAGGCCTTAAAGAAGACAATTTGTTAAGGCTGAATAATGCGTTTGTGCTCTGCCACTTTACCTACATCGTTGCCATGCACAACTGGCTTAGGTCGGAGTGGGACAAGCTCGACGTGATTATCAGAAAGATCGTCGAGAAAGCACTGGGGCTTCCCGTACGCACACACACCGAGAACTTGCTCGCGCTCAGAGTGCACAACTCTGCTGCCGAGAAAGCGGAATCGCAGCAACGCTCGCAGCTGGCTCGCTTGTCCACTACGATGGCTGGTCGGCGCATACTTGGCGAGCTAGGTTTTAACCCAATGGAGCTGGAAACAAATACCGTGCGTATATAAAGCATTTGCAGGAAAACGTCGTTGTTGCCCCAATAACCCGCAACACTCACCCTGTACACAATGGGGGACGTCGCCGGACAAGGGCGACGGCTCTACTGAAGCAACAGGGAAAAGGTGGCGTAAATGGAAGTTTCGTTGACGCTGCAGCATATCGAGACGGCAAAAAGTTCGCAGCGGTGGTCGTGGACCAGACGGGCTCGACTACGAACTGCGCCACGGTACGCACAACAAATCTCCAGGTGGCCGAGAAGTGGCCATCGCACTCGCTCTGCTAAATGGTCGGTGCGAAGAGGTGTACAGCGACTCCAAACCCGCAGTCAGAGCGTTTCAAAAGGGCCGCATATCAACACAGGCAGCCAGAATCTTGAACAGCTCCGCCAGCGATACGATTGCCCCTCACACCGTACATTGGTTCTCCACGCATGTCGGCTCCGTAAACGGCGTTGCACTGAATTCAAACGAGTCGGCCCACACAGTAGCGCGCGCACTCACTAACCGCACTGCTCTCGACCTGGGCGACGGCTCCAGTGCTGACGACGTGGGACATAAAGACACACCTACTACACACAACGAGATTACCAAGTATTGCTATATGGCAAGGCGGGCATTCCCAATGCCACATTCAAAACCTAATAGAGCACAGGCCGTCTCGTTGCGCTTACTTCAAACTTATTCGTACCCATCGTTAGCATACCTAAATGCAATTTCTCCTCACAAATTTCCCAATGCCGCCTTCGTCGCTTGCGGGCGGACCGCTACGTTAGCACAAATGCTCTGGGAGTGTGGGTTGCGTAGACCGACTTATAGCAAACCCGAGTGGGATGCGCTTCTTCACAGCCCAGAACTTCAGGACCAAATCCTGGCCGTCCAGTGTGCCCGCGATAGGGCCATCAGGCTAGACCTGCCGGTCCCCACGTGGGGGTAGCCGGATGACGCATGGCAACCTCAGCGTCTGCACTGGACCATCGTAAAGTGGTTCTCACTCCCTCACTCACAACGTCATAACCTGATGCGTTTCGGGGAAAAGAGCACGGGCATCCCTTCCGCCGATGCTCAGCCGCACAAGCCACTTTTTCAATTGTTTTATGGGCACAAGCTCGCTAAAATAAAGTTTATTTCTTTTCAAGTGACCTCGTCCCCGTGCTTATGGGCCAAGACCGCCATGTAAGTGTGACATTTGGTGGAGTAGCTACATCACTCTGCCTCCGCAATGGCGAACTCTGGAAAAGAACTTTGCACCAAATTAGTCGACATACTTTTTAGTCGTGCCGCACAATCTGCGGAAAATATTTGGCAGGCGTCTCCCGACAAGTGGACCGCCGGACATCTTGGATTCGCTCGTACTTTATCAAGAATCCGGGAAAAATACAACTGGCCACGTCTCAACACTAACGTTCTCACTCTGTAAGAACCTGCCGCGACTGTCAACGGCGCAACCCCACCTGTTAGGGCAGCTAGACTCCTGCAGCCAATTTACCCTCCAATGAAGCCCTTTCAGCAAAACGGTATGGACCTGCTTGGTCCACTCCCGACGTCGTTCAACGCGAACAAGTAAGTAGTGGTGGCTACAGACTACCTGACACGCTACGGCGAAAAGAAAGCGTTACCTTCAGGGAGTTCACATGAGGTCGCAAGGTTCTTTATGAGTAACATCGTTCTCCGTCATGGCGCACCTGAGGTCCTTATTACCGACAAGGGAATGGCGTTCACTGCAGAGCTCACACAACAGGTATTGCGTGTCACCACACCTGTCATCGCCGTACGACAGCCTACCAACCCCCGACAAACGGCCTCACGGAACGTTTAAACTAGGCGGTTGCCGATATGCTCGCTATGTACGTGGACGTCGAGCACAAGACGTGGGACGAATTTCTATCCTACGTTACGTTCACGTATAATACGGCGCAGCAGGAGACAACCCATGTGACGCCTTTCAAACTTGTTCACAGCCGAGTCGCTACGACTACGATGGACACCGTGCTACCACACGTTGATTATGGGAACATTGACGAAGATGGTGCCGGATTCCTACAACGTGCAGAGGAAGCCCGCCAGCTTGCCCGAACACTCAGAAGGAAGGAGCAACACGCCGATGCCCGACACTACAACTTGCGACGCCGCGAGCAGGATTTCACACCTGGTGATCGTGTAATGGTAGGAACACTGATTCGCCATCGCAGTCTCAACGAGAAGCTCCTCCGTCGCTACTTTTGATCTTACAAGATCACACGACATTTGGGGCCGCTCACGTATGAAGTTGTTCCTGATGGGGTTACGCAATCTCAACGACACACGGCACGCCCTGAAGTCGTGCATGTCGTGCGCATGAAAAAGTTTTTTCAGCATTAGTGGACTCGCGGACAATCTTTTGTTATGTGTATTTTTTTCCTACACCATTTGTTCAGAAAGATTCCAGTTTAATGTGTATTGATTATTTGTAGCATCGGGAGGATGCTTTTTCGTGGTGGAGCACTGCCACGTGCATTTATGTTGGTGCCCACTTCGTTGCGCAGCACCGCCTTCAGCTTATCTACAGTGTGGCGTCGGTAGTGCGTCGTTCCGTTGCTCGCGCTCTGGGCATGCTTTTGATAACATAGATTTTCCTAATATAAAAAATAGGGAACTCTGGCGCTAGTGTCTATGGGAGTTGCAACGCACGGGGCTTCAGCGAGCATGAAAATGATGAGTAGTACTCCAGTGTCTAGAAATATACTGTCTTGTGTTCTGAGCACGGGCTAGGAGACGGCCCCGCAGCTGATGACTGCTGGCAGCACCCGCATGGTGCGCTGCAGTGCGAGTGGGTGCATTTGCGTTCATTCGTTGCGCTCCGCAAGCGCTGCGAAGTCTGCAGGAAGCCGAGCTGCGCGAGGCCAACTATTATTTTCCTGCATTTTCGGGGTGTTTTTTTACATAATGCTTTATTGTATAAGAACTACTCGATTGCTTTCACAGTACTGGCGCTTTGCAATACCAAAGTAACATCATTTCATGGCATACATTTTGCCATCCGCTACTGCCAGCAAAAAAAAAGACGCAGATTCCAAGTAACTTGGGAATCAATGCTATGCAACGTGACTCTGCTGTAATTCTTTATTAAGAGAAATAATATGAAGTTGCGCTAAATATATGCAAGAATAGTCAACACTGGAACCAGCATTGGCGTTTCACGAACGTTTGGCTTTTCTTGCAAAGTATTTCGAAGACCCTAACTTAAGGGGGTTATCGTGAGGACACCCAGACATGGCGATTGGATAGATAGATAGATAGATAGATAGATAGATAGATAGATAGATAGATAGATAGACGGACAGGCGCACGGATGCACGCACGGATGGACGAATGGTGCACAGACGGATGGCTGGAAGAGACAAAGGACGGTTGGAGGGATAGATGGAAGCATGGGCAAACAGACGGACGGGCGGACGCTTTTCTCCACTAATCATTATTCACTCCTAGGCTATGCCTTGATTTTTTTCCTCTGCGAATAGCGCAATGCTTTGTCCGTTTCCCGCCGGTTGAAGCACAGCACTCGTGCCTTTTTCGAAGGCTCAACAAGCGTGTGATTTAAGTGTGCAAACGACGCTTGATGCCTAAAGGTCCCTGAATGGTTTTCCGAAGCTGTAAAAAGAATCACCCGCCAACGCGCCTAACTCCGGTGGCCAGGAGAAACTGGCTAACTGAACGAGTTGGACGCTTTCTGTGGCGAAGCCCACCGGCTTCATGTGGCGGCGAAGAGAAAAGGATGGCGGTACTTTCCTCGTTCCAGTCACTTTCACTCAAACCCAGCGACCACCCAGCGTTCTCACAGAACGAAATGAAGCGGTACGGGTCAGTATACGGTACGTTGCTCAGTTCGCTTATTGGCTGTCGCTTATTGACAACCGATGGGCAAACTGGGCGGAGGTTCTTTTTCGCTCACTCAGAGCGGCGATTCTCTTTGCTATCGCTCTCTCTCTCATCCATCGGATTCGTATCGTACAGACGAATACGTCAGAGACTGGGTCAGTTGGCTCTTAGTGAACCGGTGAGCTGTCAGCCCAGGTGGATAAGTCGGACAGCGGGTCAGTTCACTTCGCCATAAGCCGTCTCCCAAAGGAACCACGGCCTACTTTTACTGAGCCACGGATCACTCGCTCTTTATAGAAAGAACCGCTCAAAAGATCCTGCTCGCTCCTGAGCGACTCGTCTCTACTGCGCATATTCTCCTCTGAACAAAAGACGGTCAAAAGGATATTTGTGCCGATAACGTTGAAACCTCCCACGTCCACGTTTGGACCCATGGGAACGGCGTCGTTAGCTCCGTCCGACGAGAATCTGATGACAGCCAGCATGTGTCGATCTCGCCCTTGCTGCGACTAGGGCACCGGAAAGAGTTTCTATGCTTTCGTGATGGTTTGCTTTTACCGATGAGCAATCTTCCTTGCGGGGCCTTTTAATGTGTGACCCCATTGTAAGTTACCTCTGCATTTGCTTGATTGGGATCTCTTGAGACGTTACATCGGACACACAATGCACGTTATACACACCAGAGAGACAGTCTTTGTAGGCGGCTGTGTGCGAGTCGGCTTCAGGCAATGAACAACTTTATTGCCGGAACAATAACGAGTATATATACACAACTAGTGCCGCCGCCAGGCATGCGCACTAAAGGTACAAACAGTGACGTGGCGCTTATTGAGCCTTGCTACATCTTCCCTTTTTACGGGGCAGTTAACACCTGGTTAGCGCCTCTCAGGTAGAGGGACTGGAGCAAATCATCACGTGGAGTATTGCGCCACTCAAGCAAAGCCATTTGAAACACGGGCATTTTCAATGAGCACTTTTTTAAAAGCTTTTTTGCCTCCTGGACCGCTCTTTCCGTCATGCCGTTTGACCGCGGGTGGTAGGGGCTTGAGGTTACGTGAGCAATGCCCAAAGTGTCCAGAAACTCCTTGAACTCATGACTGCTAAAAGGCGGGCCATTATCACTGCACAACTTTAGTGGCAAGCCATGGACGGAAACATTTCTGAACACCATATTTTAAGCGAGCCCGCCGTTGTCGTCCGAAACTCTCGTAGTTCAAAGAAGAACGAGTAGAAGTCGACAATGACGGCGAACTCTCGGCCTTCGAAACAGAACAAATCTATGCCGACAACTTGCCATGGTAGCGAGGGTACCTCGTGACTCAAAAGTGGCATCTTAGGGTTCCGAGGTTTATGCTTTTGACATACTTTGCAAGCTTTGCAGAACTGCTCGATGTTGCCCGCCATATTCGGCCAAAACATCACGTTCCTTGCCCTAGCATTCATTTTTTCGACTCCCACATGCGCTGAGTGAAGAGTACTCATCATTTCTGATGTCTTCGATTGTGGCACGATTACCTTGTTACTCCGGAATACGAGGCCATCCTGTTCGTGTATCTCGTCCCGGTACTCCCAGTACGTCCAAAGTGGCTCGGGGACGTCTTGCTTGTGAAGCGGCCATGCAGTACTTGCGTATTCGCGGAGCTTGCCCAGGGTTGAGTCCTCATTGGTGGCTTGAAGCAAGTCTTGCAGCGCGCGTGCAGAGGCTGAAATACATTGAAGAACATTGACCTGAAACTGCTTGTCTTCTGGCATGCATGCTTTGCTCGGAAACCTTAACAAAGCATCAGCTAGGAATAGTTCTTTGCCCGGTTTGTAAGTCACATGGATGGGGTAACGTTGTAGAGTAAGGCGCATGCGTTGTAACCGTAGTGGGCAATGATACAACGGCTTACTGAATATCGCTACTAAGGGACGGTGGTCACTTTCCACGGTCACTGCATGCTGTCCGAATATGTAGTCATGAAATTTAGTGCACCCATGTACAATAGCAAGTGTTTCCTTCTCTATCTGTGCGTATCTTGTCTGCGCTTCCGTAAGTGTCCGTGACGAAAATGCGACGGGCTGCGCATCATGCATTAGGACAGCGCCCACCCCCAGCTGGCTCGCATCCACCGATAAGGTCACTGGTTTTGCTGGAATCAAAATACCGGAGTACTGGCGCTTGTATCAGAGCCTCACGCAGTTTAAGAAAACTTTCTTGCTGCACCTCCGTCCAGACCCATGCAGTGTCTTTCCGCAGCAAAGTACGAAGTGGTGCTGTGACCTCAGACACGTTTGGAATAAAACGCTGTACAAAGTTCATTGTGCCCAAAAAGACTTGTAGCTCCTTACAGCTCTTTGGGGTCGGCATTTCCAAAATGTCCTGTACACGTTGTGAGTACACACGCAAGCCTTCGGCAGTGAGCACGTGCCCAAGGTAGCGAACCTCTGTCTGCAAAAAGAAACACTTCTTTAGGTTTAGTCGAAGATTCTGTTGGCGGCAGCGTGCTAGAAGGAGCTGCAACTTGTAGTCATGTTCTTGCTTTCTTTTGCCCCAGACTAGAATGTCATCCATTACTACCGCTACATTTGCGAGACCTTCTAGGACACAATGCATCGCTGCTTGGAATATTTATGGTGCTGAGGCAATACCGAAGGGCATGCGGAGAAAGCGGTAGCGTCCGTACGGTGTACTCATTGTGCAAAGTTTGGAGCTATAGTCATTCAGCTTTATCTGCCAAAACCCTGAAGCTGCGTCTAATGTCGAAAAAAATTTGGCTCCAGCAAGCTTTGGCACAACGTCTTCCAGTGTAGGCATAGGATAGTTCTCCCGCAAAAGTGCTTTGTTGAGCTCGATGGGATCTAGGCAGATGCGTGCTTTATCTTTCTTAACGACCGTGACCAAGTGACTTGACCATTCCGTTGAACCCCTTAACTTAGTTATCACGCCTTGTTCTTCCATACGCTTGAGCTCTTCCTTGACTCTTTCCTGAAGGGCCACGGGAACTCGCCTGGCTGGCACGACAATTCCAATGGCTCAGGGCTTCAACTTCATTGCGTACTCTTCACCTTTCAGCTGTCCCAGTCCACTGAAGACTTCTGCGAAAGGTTGAGCCGCTGGGTACAACTGTTGGACGTGAACATTTTGCACGCGGCAAATAAATCCTAGGCGTTCCGCCACTAATGCACTTAGAGTCACAGGCACATTTTGTTCGACCACAAAAAAAGTTTCTTCGTGCTCTTTGCTGTTAGCACGTAGGCGCAGCCGAATTTTTCCTGTCGCTGGGGTCTTATGGCCAAAGAAGGCGGTCAGGGTCGCGTGGCAGGTTTGCAGGGGCCCATTGCTAAGCTTTTTTTAGTCTTTGCTTGAAATTACGCAGCAGTTAGCACCCATGTCTAGCTTGCACGTGAATTGGCAGCCTTCGATGTCCACTGCTGCAGTCCAGTTATCTCCCGCTGCGACTGCGCATACGGTCAAAGCTTCCAAGAAAAACTTTTCTTCATCCATTTGTAGTTTGTGCAGCTCTTTTTTCACGCCTCTGTTTTGTCTCCGCACCGGCGATCTACATGCTTGAGCGAAATGATTACGCCCCCCGCAATTTTTGCAGGTTTTTCCTGTAGCCGGGCACCTTGCGTTACCGTGCGCGCTATAACCGCACCGACTACAGTGATGCTTTTGGGTGCTGATTGCCTGAATAACTGCGGCGCTTGCTTCTTCTGTGCCTTCATTAATTTCTTTAAACTGCTCCTTCCCAATTTCTTAGGCGCGACACATTTCGACGGTGCTGCTGTACGACGGATTCTCGGCGATAAGTTTTTCTTGCAAGCGTTTATCTCTCAATCCCAGAATAATCCGGCTGCGAAGCAAACGGTCTTCTAGGTCCCCGAACTCGCAGTTCTTCGCTAAAAGCCGGAGATCGGTTAGCCAGTCATTGAAACACTCCCCTGGCCTTTGGTTCCTTGATCCGAAGCGGAATTCATTAAACGTCAGGTTAGTCACTGGCTTGTAGAATTCCTCAAACTTTTCGAGCAACGTCTCGACGTTGTTTTTGTCTGCATCATCTTTGAATTTGAAGGTGTTGTAAGCCTTCCTACCTTGTTCGCCGACTGTTACGAGTAACGTTGCTGCTTGTACTTCTTTAGGCTGCTTTCTCAACTGGGTAGCGGTGGAGAACAAAGTGAACTCACTTTTCCACGTCTTCCATGCAAGCCATGCGTCTGTCGACGGGTCCAGTTGCTTGGGTGGGGGAAGCAGGGTTGACGGACCCGACATAGTGACGGGAATCCGCTGCCACCATGTGTGCGAGTCGGCTTCAGGCAATGAACAACTTTATTGCCGAAACAAGAACGAGTATATATACACAACTAGTGCCGCCGCCAGGCATGCGCACTAAAGGTACAAACAGTGACGTGGCGCTTATTGACCCTTGCTACAGCGGCCTTGAAAACTAACACGACTCAAACTTGAAGTAGACACACATATTGGGCCCGTGGCAAAGCAGCTCCAGTGCATTACGCGCCACAAAAGCGGTGCCGACTTTCTTCCTGGCCACAAGAAACTTTGTAAATAGTGTTGTCTACATGTGTGGCTGTATGCGTTGTGTATTTATTGTATAAAGAAAATTTATTAAGCAGAAAGGTTGATGCTTGGAAAGCTTAGAAGGCGATGCATCAGCCGCAATTTCCCGAGCTCGAGCCACTGCTGCACACTCGATGCTGCTGCCTCTGCGCCTTACAATGGCCCTACGGAGAAAAAAAGGAGCCATCCTGGCGACTTAGTCCTGTGCAGGTGGCGTTGAACCGTGGTACTGCTTGAGCCTCGGGACGTGTACAACCTCGCGGTTGCGACGTCGCAAGTCTGATGGTGGCGTAAGAGGCTCAATGAGGTAGTTACTGGCAAAGTTTGTTCGAGAATGCGATATGGCCCATCGTACTTTGGCAGAAGTTTGGAAGAGAGCCCAGGTGTGCGATGCGGCACTGACAGCCATACAAGAGCACCCGGAAGAAAAACGGGAGTGGAGGTCTGGGCATCAGGAATTGCTTTTTGTCTGTTTTGGTCATCGCAGGTAAAGCGACAAGCTAACTGGCGGCATTCTTCTGCGTGTCTGTCGGCGTCCAAGATCGGTAGGCACTCGGACGCGTCCAGTCGATAGGGCAAAACGGTGTCAATGGTGTGGGAGGGGTGACGGCCGTAGAGGAGGTAAAAAGGGGAGAAGCCTGTTGTCACTTGCGTTGCAGTATTATAGGCGTATGTAATGAATGAGAGGACTAAGTCCCAGTTAGAGAGGTCAGGCGTCACATAAATAGATAGCATGTCACCGAGAGTAGGATTAAAGCGCTCGGTAGCCCCATTGGTTTGAGGGTGGTACGCGGTACAAGTGCGATGTACAGTAGCACACTCAGCGAGCAATTTTTCGATGACCTCGGACAAGAAGGCGGGGCCGCGGTCACCGAGGAGCTCTTGAGGGCCTCTATGACGCAACACAAAATGACGCAGTAGGAAAGTGGCAACCTCCTGTGCTGTAGCCGTTTGAAGAGCAGCGGTCTCAGCATAGCGCGTTAGGTGGTCGATAGCAACTATTATTCACCTGTTGCCAGTCGGAGTCAATGAAAGTGGCCCATAAATATCTATTCCAACCCGTTCGAAGGGTCGGGAAGGGCACGGTAAAGACTGCAGTTCACCGGTGGAGGCGTGTGGTGGAGATTTTCGGCGCTGACATTCGGCACAAGAGCGGACGAAGTTGCGGACGAAGGTATACATACCACGCCAGTAGTAGCGATGTCGAAGCCTTTCATAGGTCTTGAAGACTCCTGCGTGACCCCATTGTGGCTCAGCGTGAAAAGAGGAACAAATCTGCGACCTCGGGGTTCGTGGAACGACGAGCAGCCACTTGCGTCCCTCTGGTGCGTAGTTGCGTCGATAGAGAAGCGTGTCATGTATCGAGAAGTGTGGAACTTGGCGCCGAAGCGTTCGCGTCTTTGGGAGTTCAGAAGTGTCGGAGAGATGACTGAGGAGAGACGCAGTCCACGGGTCATTGCGTTGTTCGATAACGATGGTGTCAAAGTCAAGAGATGACAATGCGGAATCGCAAGCGGAGTCAGCTGTGGCATTTTGGGACAGGGGGGAACGAAAAAAGGCGTTGGCGTCAGCATGCTTCCGTCCTGACCGATAAACCACGCGCACGTCGTAATCTTGAATTTTCAACGCCCAGCGAGCGAGGCGGCCAGATGGGTCTTTTTACATCGAAAGCCAGCACAGCGCGTGGTGGTCGGTCACGACGTCAAAAAAACGACCATATAGATATGGGCGAAACTTTCCAAGGGCCCACACAAAGGCCAAGCACTCCTTTTCTGTGACGCTGTAGTTGCTCTCAGCCTTGGTAAGTGTGCGAATAGCGTATGCCACGACGTATTCCTGATGTTCCGGTTTACGCTGTGCGAGCACAGCACCCAGGTCTACACCACTGGCGTCGGTGTGGATTTCAGTTGGAGCTTCAGGATCGAAATGGCGTAGAATTGGTGGCGTCGCGAGAAGCCGTCGCAAGGTGGTGAAAGCCTCGTCGCAGGCAGGGGACCACGATAAGAAGTCTTTACAGCTGCTGAGAAGTTGCGTGAGAGGTGATATAATAGACGCGAAGTTTCGGACGAATCGCCGGAAATACGAACACAAGCCGATGAAACTTCGAAGTTCTTTGATGGTGGCAGGTTTAGGAAATGCCGTAACAGCTCGCAATTTCTCGGGATCCGGGAGGATGCCTTCCTTGGAAACAACGTGGCCCAAAATGTTCAGCTGACGCATGGCAAATCGACATTTTTGAGGTTTAATTGGAAACCGGCGTTAGTTAAGTAAGTAAGCACGTGCTGAAGGCGACGTAAGTGTTTTTAAAAGTTAGGGGCGAAGACCACGATATCATCGAGGTAACACAAGCATATCTTCCATTAGAGTCCACGCAGGATGTTGTCCATTATTTGTTCGAACGTTGCAGGGGCATTGCAAAGTCCAACGGGCATGACGGTGAATTATTATAAACCGTCTGGCTCGACAAAAGTGGTTTAGGGGCGATCAGCCTCCGCCATAGGCACCTGCCAGTAGCCTGACCGCAAGTCTAACGAGCAAAAAGAACTCGGCACCCTGCAAACTGTCCAAAGCATCGTCAATGCGCGGTAGTGGATAGACATCCTTCAGCGTGGTCCTGAGTTTTGTTTGCAATCCTGCAAAAAATGAATTCAACTTTTTGGTTGAAAATCTACTCCGGTTTTTGACAGCACAGACGGGTACAAAACGATTTGTCTTGCAGTCAGCATCAAGAATATTTGACCCGTTGGGATTTGTAGGACTATATACTATTGCCATACGAATATTGTTTCAGAGACTGTGGATACGAGGAATTGGCTGGGATGAAGTAATACCCAATGACCTGCAAAAAGAATGGAATGATTGGGTCATCCAGCTGCCGCAACTGCAAGACGTCGTCGTTCCTCGCTATCTGGGCGGCGGAGCAAGGAAGACCAATGTGCTTAGTACATGTATTCTGCGATGCCAGTCCAGCGGCATACGGAACAGCGATATACGTCGTATCGAGTCCTGAGGAGCCGATACTGTTGATCGCGAAGTCCCATGTAGCACCCATTAAGGAGACAACGCTGCCGCGATTGGAGCTGCTGGCTGCCTTAATCGGCTCAAGAATGTTGGCATACGTGAAAAGGGCTTGGAGGAATGTTGAAGTTGACTACACGATGTGGACAGATTCCGCCATTATGTTGTCATAGATAAAAGGTGACGTCAAAACGTGGAAACAGTTCATAGCCAACAGAGTCAATGAAATTAGGTGCACTACAGATCCATCGAAGTGGAGATACTGTCCTGGAACGGACAACCCGGCTGACCTACTCACACGTGGCGCGACGCTTGAAAGACTGCTGTGCAGCCCAAAATGGTGGCATAGTCCCGAGTGGCTAACTAAACCGATGTCTGAATGGCCCCTACAGTTCAGTGAACTAGACATAGTAGAAGCGACCCAAGGTGAAGTTACAACAGTCCACATCGCACTAATGACACGCTTCTCAGTTCCGATAATTGATATTCAACGATACAGCAGGCTTCAGCACCTACTCAAAGTCACTGCGTGGATTTTCAGATTTACTGACCGATGCAGAAAAAGAAGTAATCATACAGGACATATTGTGGCAACAGAAATCCTGAACGCTGAACAGTATTGGATAAGATGTACACCAGAGCAAGGCTTTCTTGAAGAACTCACCACTTTGACCAACGGCCAACCAGTCGAGTCTACATCTCGAATCGCTGAACTACACCCGTGGGATTGAACCGTGTGCTCAACTTCCTGTGTATCGAGCTGGAAAGCCTGGAGAACAGGGATTTTAAGGATGCCAAAGGACGAGAACATGGAGCACTCCCTGTGGCCAGTCAGTCGACGTACTCTCGGCGTGGGAAACCGACGTCATCTGTGCTTCACAGCAACTCGGTACGAGAAAAAAAGGACAACTGCGTATTCTGCTCGTCCAGCCATCACTGATCGAAAGCCTGCACAGCTGACTTGTCACTGACGCAGAAGAAAAAACTGCTTTCCAATGACAAAAGGTGTTTCCGCTGCACCACCAAAGGACATCGGGCACGCGACTGCAAAAAGAGGATTTCCTGCTCCAAATGCCAAGCTCGACACGCTACAAGCATGTGCGATCCCTATAGCTGTTCGCGAATATGAGACTATGCTAATAAGAACTACAAAAAAACTACGACAGTCTGTGCATCACTTGGAAGAAGACCCATCAAGGAAGACTCTACCACTTCTGTTTTTCTTCAGACTTTCAGAGCATGGGCCATAAATGATGACACCTGCCGCTACATACGAGGCGTTTTCGATGGTGGCAGTCAGAGGACTTTCGTAACTGAAGATCTGTCCAAGCACCTCAAGTTGAAAAGCGTGGGAGCAACTCGAATAGCCTTCAATACTTTCGCACATACATCGGACCAAGAGGCTAAGAGGTGTCACAAAGTAGAACTACGACTACAAAGCCAGTTTACCGACGCGGAAATAGTCTTAACCGCAATAGAGATCCCAAGCATCTGCCAAGACATCGCAGAGACTGCAATGGACGTAGCCTTCGTTGCGTCTTTCAAGAAGCTGGGAAACGATGTTGCCGATGAGCTCCAACATGCATCTATCATAACTAAGAGTGGCATCAGCGTACTTATCGGGTCCGATCAGATGTGGAAAGTGTTGACCGGCGAATTTTCATGGTGCAAAAGCAACGAATCATTGATCGCACTGAACTTTAAGCTTGAATGGACCTTCCAGGGAAGCACATCGCACTTGGTGTCCCACCCAACTACTTCACAAATGATGGTGTGCGTGCTAAAAGCCCAAGCTACCGATTCCGACGAAATATTGCGCTCCTTTTGGGAACTTGAAAACATAGGAATTACGGACACGATAAACAAGCCACCTGAAATGAGCAACACCATGAGGCGTTTTGAGCAAACGATTAGCTTTATCAAAGGAAGATATGAAGTGACTTCCGAGCTTCCGCAATTTCCGAGCTCGAGCCACTGCTGCACACTCGATGCTGCTGCCTCTGCGCCGGAGTACTTCCTCTTCTTTACAATTGCTGTAATTATCCTAATCATCACCCAGCTCCAGAAGTAGCATATCATGCAAAAAGCGAGACAAACATTTCCAGCTCTTTATTACTTGTCACAGTACTTGTCAATTTCCAGCTCTTTATTAGCATATTTTATCTTTCTCTCTGGGTGCATTTGCTGCTACGCCCGTCTAGGCAGGTTGGTTTCATGTATGTCTACTTTTACGGGCGAAGCTTCTTAAGGCGTTGGTCGTGCGTCCCGTCGTGTGTGTACCCACCTCCTATTAGGTCTTGAAGCGGTCTATAAAGGGTGGTACTTGTACATATAACGAATGCATATCTGCTGAAAATGCAAGATACTAGATGGCGTTACTGGCAGTTTGATACGCGCAAGGCGGCTGTGGCTCTCACTCGAAGACGGAACCTCGATGTGTGAGTGTGCGAGAAACTAGGAATGACGTCACACGAACACGTTGGCGATCGCGTGTTTGTTGGCGGTGCCGTACGCTAGATGGCACGTTGTAGTAAAATAAAAGCCGTTTTGCGGTTGTGCGGCGCGCGTGAGGCAGAAGCGTGCCGTGAAGTTGTACGGCGGCGCCGACAATATCCTGCCGTACGGGAGCAGGAGGCCCAATCAGCATGGCATGCACACACAGCGTTGTTCACGTCTTTGAATGATGATCAACTGGGCGAATTACTCGGAAGATTCACGGTTTACCGATGATTCCCTCCGGAGATTCGCCTCCTCATCTTCATTCACCACGTGAATATTCTGTGATTTTTTTAGGTTAGTAGCCTCTTCTATGGTGGGTTTTGCGTCTTGTATGCTAGATAGGCTTTTTTGAATAAAAAAGAAGACGGGAGCTTCAGATTCGCAATTTTACGCTGAATCTGGGGCAGCTCGGTATGCACTAACATCAAAACTGGCGGTACCTAGAGTAATGGCGGTGATCTTGGAATAGGCTCTGGCATTCCTCTCCACCGGAGTGCTTATAACTGCGATGTTCTGAATCATATTCAGGCATACCGCGTCTTACGTGACTTCTTCCTCACTGAGCGCTGCAGCCACTGCGAGTGACTTCGTGAACTTATTTTGACTCACAGTTCTCATGTCCAGGCCATTTCTAGGTCTCACGATGACTCGACGGTGATCTCTTGGAAGGTGAGGAAGTCTAGAAGCAGCGATAAGACGCTTCTTCACCGCAGCTCGGGAGCGCTGAGGCAACCACGCGTCGCCGTGCATAGAGACGCTTGCTTGCGTCTCGGTCCTGGGGGTATGCGTCCCACGAAGTTTACGTTTAGTGGTAGCCACAGACCACCCAGAGTCTTGAAGATCATCGAGAGTGATATCCTCTCCATCGAAAGAGACTTGCATAGACAATCCGTGCGTAGAGCGCTGAAACACCCTTCCGAGAAGGGCTGGCGGCCGCGCCGCCGTAGCATCAGCCAAGCGCACTCAGCTGAACAGATGGGCAACCAGAAGAGTCTCGAAAAAAGGTCAAAAAGCTCACCTACAGTGAAATACTTGGTATTGATGTAGTCCGTGCAGTTTTATGCGTCGACTGGCACCAAAAGACGCTCACAAATGCACAAAAAACTGTCCAAAACATTTTCGAATGCGGAGCCGATGTTTTCACATCCACACGAGACGGCGTCCCCCTAGTGGCGCCAATAGGGAGATAGAGACAAAAAACGGAAGAAAGGCAAAATAGAAAGTGAGGTAAAGAACTACAAAGACAGAAAAATTGGGAGATCCCACGCACAGTGGGAATCGATGATATGTGAATCACGAATGAGGAAGGTTCATATGTCACTTTAAAAGCAGTACAACGTTACAAGGCGGAAGTAAATTATGGCGTACACGACTTCCATGTGATGATTATCATGCTTGGACGTGTCATTTACTTTCTTCATCTATTCACGTCATCTGATACTGAATTTGGTATAAGTGGAGCTAGCAAAACAGCCTCGAGCGTGCTATGAGCGTAGCAAGTAGTCAAGTTTTAGATGACACGTATGCCATGATTATCATGTTTGGACGTGTCATTTATCTTTGTTGTCTACTCACGTCACCTAATGCCAACGTTGGTATATGTAGAGCTAGTGCAATGGCGACGAGCGCGCTATCAGCGTAGCATTTAGTCATGCCTTACATGACACGCCTATCATGATTATCAAGTTTATACATGTCATATACCTTCGTAATCCATTAACGTCACGTAACACCAAATTGGGTATATGTGGAGCTAGTGAAACGTCGGCAAACGCATCATAAAGGGCCCATATACTCCGACGTATCGTTGACGCACGTGCACGCTGGGCGCGGTGACGCTACGCAAGCAAAACGCGAGCCGCTATAACGTCTGGCGCCAGGTGTGACCGGGGCGACCAGTGTCCGTTGGCGCATCCCGGCGGCAACTGGCGTGAAATGCAAGATGCTGCATTTCGCGCCAACGACGGTATTCAGACAGCACTGGGTGTGCCTCTCTTTGTGACGGAGGAACGCCGGGCACCCCAAACGCGCATGCGTTGCGGCGCAGGCAGATCGGAGCCTGGCGTGGCATCACTGGCGTGACGCGACGAAACGAACTCCAGCGCCCACGCGCGCCGAGTCACAACATAGTGTAATTGCAGCTTGAGTGTTCCATGTAGACATCCTCTTACATGACACGCATCTCATGATTATCATGATTGCGTCAATAAGATACTTTAGTCATCCGTTCACGTGACTTAATACCAAATTCGACTTATGTGAAGCTAGCAAGACGGCCGTGAGCGCATCATGAGCGTGGCATGTAGACATGTTCCTACAAGACAGGCATATTATGATTATCATGTTTGAACGTGTCATTTACCCATTTCGCCCATTCGCGTCACGCAATACCGACCTTGCTACATGTGAAGCTGGCGAAACGGCCTCGAGCTCATCATGAACGTAGCATGCACTCATGTTCTGACATGACACGCATCTTATGATTATCTTGTTTGCATTAGTCACATACCTTCATCCTTCATTCATGTCTGTTATACGGAAATTTGTATATGGGAAGCTAGTGAAACGGCCATGAGCGCCGTTTCACTAGCTCACGGGAGGTGGGTGATGATAACATCACCCACCTCACTAGAGGTGGGTGATGAAAAAAGGACAATCACAGATTAGCTCCTTTCGGTGACGCGCTGCTGCCGGGACTGAATCACTAGTGTACCATGTTCGCATGCCTTATTCCTATGACTGCCGCAATGCCTCAATTTCGCTGCGTCACCCGAAGACGCCACGCACCCGCATTGCTCATGTTTGAATTTCGCCGCTGGGAAAATTCGTCTGCGAGAAGAAGGGGTTGTGGCGTCCCCACAAGCAAGGCCTTTTAAGATGTTTACGTCTTTTTGCCCACGCATTGGAAAAAAAAGAAAAGAAACCTCCCGGTGTAACAAATACGTGTTCCGGAGTTGAGTTCGTAGAAGTATTCTGTCAACGGTTTTGGCAGGCCCACCGCGCAAACACCAGGACCGGGAGGTGGCTTGTTTTCTATAGACACTACGATGCACCCTGCGCACCCTTCAGATTTGTGGCCTGGGGGGCAGCATAGCGCCTCTTGCTGGTTCTGTAAAAGCGACCCTGCTGCGCCTGTACAGGGCCTGACCTGACATTCCGTCAGCATTCGCGGCTGCCGAGCTCATTACTGCGTTCTGCCCGGATGACCGCCTGTGGCGTTGAAGGATGAAGGGGCGGCGGCTGCGGAGCGTTGTGCGGGAGACACCGGGTTGCGTGGAGGTGTGGAAACTCGATCTGGACTACGGGTCGTCGGTCACCGGTCACTTGGGCGATTAGGGCGGCCTAAAACATTTTGGCACCGCACTTCGGACTCCAGGCGTCGGTGAATATAGGCGGCGAGCTTTGTCGGAATGCTGGGACTCCTGGTCGCCCATAATTCACGTGTCATCGGACAGCTCACTCATATATCCCTCTAAGTTTGGAGCTTGTACATTGTTACTTGCTCTACTTTGCTTGGAAGAGGGTTTTACACTGGTGTGGGCTACAGGGGCGGCCGTCGAAGATGACACACTCCGACTGACAAGAAAATATGCCACGTCGATAGTGGCGACTGGTTTGGTGCCCCGGAAGAGCGTAGTCGGAACCCTAGAAAAGCGGCCGCGGGTCAAGGAAGTTGGGGAAGAGAGAAGAGGTCCAGAGAGTCGTACTCAGGGTCCAAGGATGTCCGCCGCGACTACCGAGGAGAAAAATTGGACATCGACGCCAAGAACCAACCTTGAACCCCGACTCGAGCAGCCACCTTCGAGGGCCTGGCTACATGAACTTTTCGTGAGACGAACTTCATCTCCCTTTACTTAGACGAGCTTTGCGGGAAGGCATGCGGTGCATTGAGACATTGGTTTTATTGATTAATAGCTTCAGAATTTTCGCCCTCGTGTTCTTCCTTTGTATTTACGCACCCCTGCATTGTCGCTGTTACTTTGTTTATGTATCCTGTGTCACACGTCTCAAGTTTTTTACTCACGTGTTACAGTTTTTCGCAGCAGAATTGTCACATGCGGGCAGTGTGTTTGTACACTATGCGCACTTGCTACCAAGTGAAGTGCGTCAGTAATTAGGGAAAGGTCGTGGCGTCTTTCACTTCGCGGCTTCAGTACGGATCCCTCTGTGTAAAAAGTGGCTGAGACACATAGCCAAGAGGGAACCGAGAAAAGTGGTTGTTGAGTGGTCCTTTCTCTCTTTGGCGGTCAGTCGTTAGTGGGGACGTCTCAGGCATAAAAAATTAAACAGGAAGCATGACAGAAAACGAAATAAATTTGAAGAGCTAGCAGGTAGTGAAATGGGGGAAATAGAAGAAAGCAGGTATGAAAAGAAGTGATAGTGATAGTACACGTAGTACAGCATTGTAAGGTCGTGAGGGAAAAGTGAGGGTGAGGAGAGAAGGTGACGCATAGAACAGCCATGTGTACTACGGTATCACAATGGGCGGGATAGTGGTGTGAGGGTGAGGAGGAGGGTAAGTTCTTAATTTCGCACTACTAGTATGTAGCCGGCCCAATTATTTTCCTCACTCGGTCGTATTATCCGCCCACCTTCCAAAAGGCGGCCTGCACCTAAGGCTATTTTGCATTGATAGGAGGCAGTGCAAATATCCTCGCCTCACATGACTTTGCACTGGCCTATGCAATCCACCCAGATTTAACCAAGCGGCGAAGTCCCGTAGTTGCCTCTCCATGACGTCACAAATGCTGACAACTTCATGATACGTCATGATGCATTGTCATAGCACGGACGAGGTCACGTGTCTTTTGCCCCACACTTAGCAACACTTTACATGGTTCCACGAGACCTTAGGAAACTTCAGTGGCTTTCAGAGTTTGAAGCAAGTCTCGCAATCCGGATCGCCAACATGTCCACTTACGAATTTCTCCTTGAAAGAAAAATGTCGGCATGAATGTGACTTGTTTGTTGGTGTATACACCAAGCGTGTATTTTTACGTCCACGGTATATCTTTCTTATTCCGTAGTAATAATCTAGGCTTTCGAAATATAAACGTTTTCGAAGCTATTTAATAGGCTCTTGATGTATTACGTGACAGGCTGAAAAGAAGAATCTACACCAACAAAAAATTGAGTTAGTGAAGGCGAGTTTTATCTGCGCAAATGGAGAGTTTATGTATATTGTGGCATGGAGTATGCATATTGTATATTGTTTATACAATATACAATGTACATATATATTGTATTGTATACGTATATGTATTGTATTGTATATATTG
Source organism: Rhipicephalus microplus (assembly GCF_043290135.1). Taxonomy (NCBI): domain Eukaryota; kingdom Metazoa; phylum Arthropoda; class Arachnida; order Ixodida; family Ixodidae; genus Rhipicephalus; species Rhipicephalus microplus. Next base: position 3,325,756 of record NW_027464598.1, on the reverse strand, counting down.
TATATTGTAATATGTATTTATGTATATTGTGGCACTGATAGCTCAGCCTTTCAAGGATGTGGGGCCAATCAGACGGCGTTCACGTAATCTCCTGCTCCCAATAATTATTGAGCGCAACGCCCAGACTAGTTCGTTCCCAGCAAAGAAAACTTATGACACAACGCTTCTACATATACAACGTAGCAGTAGCAGTTCCCACCCTGCATTAACTCTTATAAGGGAACTAGATATCGCAGAAACTTTCAACTCAAGGTACGCACTAAAATTTCCGAATTCTGCGGTCTTCACACTTCAGCATATCAATAATATTCACGCTATTCATTGAAATTAAAGATAGACCTCCCGGAGCAGCTGTAATTATCTCCCAATGAAGCCCTAATTAGGTCTTGAGTGAGAGAGCCGGTTTGCGAAGTGCTCTATAGCACGTAAAACGTGAAAAAGAAAAGCGATACTTTTCAAAAGCGTAAGCGCTCTTATGAAAAGAAAAAGAGGCGGCTTAATATTGAGCAATATGCAGTGCTTGAAGGGAACCATGCAGCCCATCATACAAATTGCTACCGGCTCTCATGTCCTAATTAATGCCTGTCTCACTTCATTGCTCTGGCGCTGATTGCGCAAAGCTGCTACTCTGTCTCCGTCCAGCAGATTAATGAACACGTTCATTTTCCTCATCCATGTGGTTTGGTTTGTTTCGCGTGGTTGTAGTTCTGCGGTACTTGTGGCTCAACTCACCGCTATATGAACATCATTAGGAGAACACATGCTGGTTAAACAATACAAATAGTAGAGAATCAATAGTAGAGAATCAAGAACCTGAAAGAGCAGAGAACTACCCCGGGGATTATTGTAGATATTTTCTCTTGCATTTTCCTGCTTAAAAGTTCGGAAGGTCTCCAGTGACGATTTCGTAAGCATTCTCATCTTCCACATGCCCCTCTCTGTTTCCTCAACCTTCTTCTTAACTGATGTTTCCTTTTGGCTTGGTATTCTGCTGTTGTATAAATACATGCTTGACAATTTTCGAGTTTGTATCCTCTATTTAGTATCGACATTCTTCTTGTACAAGTAACTGAAACCTTTCTTAGCCCAACGCTCATCTCCCATTTTCTCAATCGTTCCTCAAATTCTATCTTGGTGCTAGCTTCCCTGCACTCAAACGATGTCCATCCCATATCTTCCTGTAACCCTGATTTGAGGTCTTCCCGTGTGCTTCCAAAGCAAGTCTACCTATTCTACGTTGTTTAATTTCAAATCTTGCTTGAACCTCTGATTTCATGCACAAGAACGCATTGCCGAACGCCAAACCCGGTAGCATGACACCTTTACAAAGTCCTCTCAAAACATCATATATATTGTAGTTCCACAGTGCCCTATTTTGCATTACAGCTGCATTCCTCGTGCCTTTAGTCATTACGTATCTTTCGTGCTCCCTTAGATACTCAGCCCCTTTATTTATCCATACGCCAGAGTATTTGTCTTTATCCATTCTTTCTAGGTTGACTTCCTATATCTTATGCTCACTGCCTTTGTTATAATTAAACAACATGATTGCCGATTTTTCCCTGCAGAACTTCAAATTTAACCTATCTTCCTCATTACCACAGATGTCTATCAATTCCTGCAGATTTTCCTTGTTGTCGGCGATTAATACTATATCATCTACGAACATCAATGCCGGTATTACTGTTCAATGTGTTTTCCTTGCTTGACACAAGAGGGGCTGAAGTCGAGTCGACTCCCTTCTAATTTGGCTTCTAGTCCTTGGAGATACAGCATAAATAACAAAGGCGACAAGGGACATCCCTGTCGAAGCCCACGTTGTATCTCTGTAAATTGAGATACCTGTACTTCCCGATTGATAACTACCTTGTTGCTTTTATAAATCTTTAGACATTTAGAAGATTTTATAGACATTTAGAAGATTTTATAGATTTTATAGACAATTAGAAGATTAGTTATTCTATTTTCCTTATTTAGTGTGTTCAATATTCCCGTGTGTTCAATATTCCAATGCATGCAGCGCTTTCTTGGTGTTTATATCTTTCTGTCATCATTGTTCTTATATATTCATTGCCTCATCCCCTTATAGTCTGACCTCTTGAACTGTAGTTATAAACAACTGTTTCATGCTTGTCTGACTAGTCAGAGAATTGAGATGGTTCCAAATCTTTGCAGCTGCCTTTCTATTCTTTTTGTTTATTTCCACCATCCATTGGGCCCCTTTTCTTGTATTCTTTTCATGACATAATCGGACGCTTCCCTTCTGCAGCTCAAAAAGTTTTTCTATTTTTTTTAACATCATCTTGCGGTTCACCCCTCTGTTTAGCATACGTTTGTTCGCTGGAGGCTTCCTGATGTTTTACTATGGCTCCCTTACCTTCCTCATTCCACCAGCTCTAGGGTTTGTGTCTGCTTTTCCCGGTTGATTTGACTCGTACCTTAGCAAGCTCTAACTCAAACAATCGAGTTAGTTTTGTGTACGTTCACTCTCCTTTAGTACCCTCAGTGTTCGTTTTCTCAATCTCTTTAGTTGCTATTTCTATTTTCATTTCTGAGCAAATATTAACATGTGGTTGCTCACAATGCTGTCTTTCCTATTTCATTTCACTTCCTAAACTCAGCCTGATAGTTTCTGATCACTACCTAAGCTACTGGACAGATATTCACGTATGTTCATCACCCTTAGCCGATCATACATCCTATGTGACATTATTGCGTAATCTATCATCGACTGTAGCCTTCCCACCTCACATGTTATCTGCCCTTCGCATTTCTCGGTGCTGTTGCAAATGATTAAATCATGCCTTTCGCACATATCCATTAGTATTCTGCCCGTCGGGTCAGTATATCCATTTATATCTTCTATGTGCACATTCATATATTTTAATATAATTACCTCGGACTTCTCTCCTGGTTCGTCAATGTCGTTTCATTTGCACTGCACCATCCATTTATTTTCCTCTCTGGCTTTTGCCCCTGTCCACAAGTATACAAAACCCAGGAGTATCATTTGCCCTGCCACTTTCCTGTTTATCCATAAATGCTTCTTGCAATCCTGCTTGACCCACTACAACTCTGCACTTTTATGAATGAATGTCCCAATACCACCCCTCCTTTTCTGCTGTTCACGCAAACGTGTGCCAGCGCCACCTGCACTCTAAGGCAAAATTACCCGAAAGAAGAGTGACTGAGCCCAATAGGCGCGCGCGATAAACGGATAGACCGTTGAGGAGCAACCAAAGATGGAAGCGTGCCGCGCGAGACCATTTAGCCCCCAAACACGCTCCGAAGGGATGAACCGTCCGGGGATTACAGGCTGCGCGAAAACCATTTCCAAGGTGACCAACCCTCCTTCTCCACACTTCTCTTCCTCTGCTGGCTCAGTCTTTCCGCGTATTTTGCCGGCGACGGTTCGCGTTGTGTCGCGCTCGAGGTGCTCGACCACGGCCGCCTGGATTCGACGATCTAACAATTACGACGTGGTGCCTGTGTGTACGCTTGGATGAGCGCTGGCTGCTGCTTTTGCGTTTCGCTGCACCCATGAAGTCTGGAGCAAGTCTCGACACGTCAACACGCCATGGTGTATATCTCTGGCTTCAAGGTAGTCAGGATCAACACACGACAGCAACAGTTGGGACGGCCAATATGGCGGCTGAGAAAACAACAGGCCCATCGCGGATATATATATATATATATATATATATATATATATATATATATATATATATATATATATATATATATATATATATATATATATATATCCGCGATGTTGAGCCCAGCAAGACGCAACGAGAACCATGTGCACACACGAAGGTTTGTGTTGTGTGTGTAGAGTAACAACTTGCATGTGCGTGTTAAAACACCTTTTCTGTTCCGCTTCGTATACTCACGCCCAGCATTGCATGTAACCTCAACGTAACAGCAACCACATTCAAGTGTCGCTTGCACCGTGCTCAAAGTCACCACGGTCGCAGAATGCTAACGCCGGTGAGAAATTTCACGCGGAACACCGACACAGTGGCCGGACGCTGCGTTGGCCACGTGGTGGAATGCAACCGTGGAATTCGCAACACCGATCGTGTTGTCTGTAAAGTTGCTGAAATAATGACGTGAAAACACTGGCCGTTGTCACTGCACCTAGCGCGCGTTTTCTCGTCCTTGCTTTGTAGTCGGTGAGCTGTTACTCGCTGGTAATACTCGGACGAAATGATTTCGCAAAAGGTGTCGCGCTGGCTCAGAGCGTCGAACCCTGTTCCATTAGTTTCGGATCGTCACGACACGCGTGCTGTGCAGCTCACGTGCTTTCCAAGCCGGAGATAGAGTCATGCCTTCTGCTTTACATTCGGATGTAAAAAAGAGAGGAGAATTGGCCGAGTCAATATGGCCAACTTTCGGCTTCATCTCGGCTTCACAACCAGTGACGTTAGGGCCTCTCCTACCTTTCCTTCCTCCGCATGAAAATTGACCGCCATTGCCGTCGGCCTCCCGTACGCTCGCTCATTGAGTGCTCGCCTGTCTTCGCCGCCGCAATAAGCTCCGGGCTGACGATATCAGATTGAGACCTCGTCGCTGTGTTGGCTGTCGTCGAAAACACGTTGCGGGTTCTCGTAAAGAGCTTGGTTGTAGTACGTCTCGCGCTGTAAGTGCACCAGTACAAGCTGGCGGGGCTTTTGGTAGCGTCGGAACTCAGTGAAAATTGGTCGCCATTACAGTTGGCTTTCCTGTCACTCGGTTGCAAGCAGCTCGGCGCCGTCCGTTGGCCGCGGACTCGCGTTTGCGCGCTGCACTCGCTCGAGTTTGCGGAAAAGGGCCGCATTACCGTCGATTTCTTCGGCGCTAGCTCCAAACCAGCTCGTTTGTGGCGGCGGCCAAGCGTACGCTCGCTCTCCTGTTCGAAGTTCACTGGCGGCAGACAGTCCGCGTGCAGCGCCGTGTTTGGTCTCGCGTTCGCTTGCTCGAGCTGAATGACGTCGCTGGCTTAGGACTCGCCGACTTGTTAGCGGCACGGTGGTTCGTGGAGTTGTGGCTGCGGCCGCCGCTCTTAAACTGTTGCGCAACATGGATCGAAAGGAGTCTTTAAAGATGTGTTACGTCACGTTGAAATTATCAGCATGTCATATCTCACGTATGTTTTCGTTTCACCTTGCACGTATTTCTCATATGCATTTCTATTCATCCTCTGTCACGTGTGACTCACTATTTTACATACTTATTGTGAAGCCGTGGGCACAGGCCATGCTGAAGACTGTGTGCGCTGGCGTCTACGATGCCTGTCATCCATCTCTTTCGTCAGAGCAGCTTCAGAAGGGCTGCGAATTGTGAAGGTAAATTTATTTGTGTGTCATATTTGAACGCTTGTTTTTATAATAACGGACACTTACTTGTCATATGCGTGCATCTCGTCTTCTGTCACGTGTGTCTAACTATTTTTGCTATATTATTGTACGTGCAGCCGTGGGAACACAACAGGCAGAAGGCTGGGTGCGCTGGCGTCTGCAATGCCTGTCATCTATCGCTTTTGTCATATGAGCTCCCCAAGGAGTGAACAAGATTTGACAACAAGACTGGACTTGTACTCTTCACCATGAATTCACTTAAAGGAATGGAGAAACTTCATGTATGTGTAGAAAAATGAAAGATGAAATATACAAAAGATAAAATAAAATATTTAAAATATAGAAATGATAAATTAAAAGATAAAAGATATTCCAAAGAAAAATAAAAGTCTATGGAGTTCGCAAAGCGTGCTCTGGCGATCATGGTGCTCGCTTGTTGTGTGCTTGTGCGCCGCGACGTTTTACGGCCCGTGCTGTTCGTGCATCGTTTTCTTTTCTTGCTTAAAAGCTTATAGAACTACTTCCGGAAGATGATGGCGACCATCAAAAGAATGACAGGTGAGTGTGCCCTTTGAGTGGTGGTTTTGATTTCGTCCGTTCATTGCAGTTTACGTTCATACCGAGTAGCGTTTTTTTTTTGTTTAGAAAGCGTTTAGTTACGCTATGTACAGAAAACAAAGGTTTCATAACGTTTCAGAAATAAGGGCAAATACACTTTGGCACAATCCGATGGAGGCGGAAACGTTGTAGGCCCGTGGGGTCAGTTTGGGTGCACGTTAAAGAACCCCATGTGTTTGAAATTTACGGAGCCCTACACTATCGCGCAGCTTATAATCATATGGTGGTTTTAGGACGTGAAACCTTCCATATCAATTAATCACTTTGCCACATCTATGTACAATGACAGACATCACTACATTGCAGTGAAGACATCGTTGCTCTAATATACATGAAAAAGTTGGCATATACGTGCGCAACTCCCCAGGGCAGACTGAAGTAAATGCAGCTGAGTGGTAATCATAACACCTCCAATCTCAAAATTGCTCAACTTGATTTTTTTTTTTTCGTTTGCTCTTTTTATGTTGTTTTTATTTTTACTATAATGTTATTATAATACCAATTCATTACACATAGTTAAAATGATCACAGAAAAACTGCACTACACTTTCTTGGCCAATCCCCCTGAGTGGGTATGAGCCAGCCTCCCAGGGAAACAAAACAAAACAAAGAACGTAATGCGATATCATGATGCAACGATGTAATGATACAGTTGATGCCATAATAGACAATTGGTAACAAATGAAATTAAATATAACGACTCAACAGGCATTACTTAACACGTCAGTCAAAAATTGCGGTGTGCCTTTTTGTGTTCAACCTTGACGAAATAGCACGACCAATGCCGCAAAAACTTGTGCTCGCCAACGAAAAAAAGCTCCTCAGAGAGGAATGCGAGGATCTCTCACCGCATTCGTCCAGTATCGGCCACAAACACGCCAGCGGCTCTTCACAGTTATGGCCTCGCATCCATTTCGCTAAAGGCTGAACAGCGCAGCACCTATTAAACAAACAGAAAAGCGCCTGTACGGAAATCGGCCGTTGGAAAGGAATGTTCACTCACCTTGCCCCCGAAAGCCGCCATAGACCGAACGCCAAAAAAAAAAAGGCGGGAGAACACACTCAATCATAACATGTCGATTGGTCTCGCAGTTGGGGCAAAAGAAAGTGCTAACCACCTGCCATCGTTGCAACTGATCTCGAGTGGGGAGCAAGTCCCAGCCCAACCGACAGACAAAGTCCCAGAGATACCATGGCAACACTAATGCAGTTGTTGGTTTCCAAGAGTGGTTCATTATAGATTGACGATGCCAGGGCCTCAGGGGTCATAGAAGGGCGGCCATTGTGTCGCCCACTTTACGTTCGGCCACCTGTATATTTTTGAGCACGTAGCCTCTAAACGTCGTTGAAATGACAGAAGGCCTCGAGACAGATGGTAATTCAGTTGATTGGGGACCTTGGTTAATTTGGCTAGCTGGCAGGAAGACACGTAGTGATGGCCCCAGATGATAGCGAGCCAGTTAGCGGGCGTGCCATCATTGCTTAGTATTCGCAACAGAGTGCGAAGGCACAAGGTACGAGCCATAACGGAAACGTTGGAGAATGCAAATCATCTTTTGATCTCGTGGTTCAGCCAATGCTGGACGAAATAACAAGTCTGTTCCACCAGACCGAAAGAATGAACAGATGCAGCTTTGCACTTTCCTGGAGACGTGGAGTGGCGGTTTAACAAAATGGCAATTGTACCAAAATTTTCTCAAGTACACTGTTCGAGATAAGTATCTGTGTTCTAAGAGTTGGAATTCGAAGTGCCTGGCTGCTTTTATATGACTTAGCAAAGTTTGTACAACGGGTGACAAGATACTATCCAGTACACCAAATGCAGCGAAGGTAACTCCCAGTATTGAAATGTTAAGAGACCCTTGTAAAGGCGACGGAATGCTAATACGACCACTTGGGTTGCTAAAAAAGAAATACTGGCTTTTAGAGAAGTTTAACCTTGCAACGAATATCATGCCGAAATCATGGAAAGTATGAAGAGCATGCCGCAGCGACTGTGCCTCATATACATATAGAGTAATGTCGTCTGCATATGCAGTGACATTTACTTGAGTGTTACCAGGTAGGGGTAAGCATCGAATCTTAGGGTCACGTTCAACGGCCCTTAAGAAGGGTTCTAATGCAAGGATGAATATAACTGGGGAGAGGGGACACCCCTGACGGACCCCACGCGTAACTTTAAAGGGGTGACTCTCACGGGAACCTATGTATGGGGTACTTTCTGAATTATCGTACATCGCGTGAATGAGGTCAATGAACTCATCCGGGAATCCAAACGCGTGTAAAATATTCACTGAATAGGCATGTTCGATAGAATCAAAAGCCTTCTCCTGATCTAAGGAAGCTAGAGCGGTGTACTGAATGCTGTCACGGGTTAGCCACGTATGGGTGTGTATTTCTCGACCCGGAACGAAACAGACCCGGTGAGGAGCGATTAATTATGCCAGAGACGGACATAATGCAGAGTAATTGAACGGCGATCTTCTAGTTGCGTAGACATTTGGTATTTTTGGGTAATTGAAGTATACGGCCCCTGTGAAAAGAAGGTGGAAGGGTAATATTTCGGAAACACTTGCGAATAACGCGTGACATAAATGAACCTGCAGTGATAGGCCAGAACTGCAGATAAAACTCTGCAGGGAGTCCGTCAGACCCGTGGGCCAAAAGCTTTTCATTGCGTCTAACGCCCCCTTTGTTTCGGCATCTAATGGTGGTGACAACAGAACGTCATGTGACATGTTGAAATCATGTGGTAAGTCGTTTAGAAGTGCATGCGAAGAACGAATCATGAGTAACTGACACAAGACACAGATTGAGCCATTGACTGAAAATGTTGAGTGAACGCCTGAAACTCACGCGTACTCACAGCAGCTGGCACGGTAGAGTTTAGCGAGTGGGCAGGAGAGCCTGGTGGAAGAAGCTGAGCTCTGCGTGCATCTCAGGGTGCGCACATGGTGCATGTTTACAGCGCCAAGCTGCAACCGATAGCAAAGATTCGCGCATAGTAAGTTGTTACCGTTCAACGAGCTCCTCTTGTCATGCCCGCATAAGGGGCAAAAGCCTGGGATTACGGTGGACAATTCGTATTTTTTGTGGAATAACAACGAAGCATCTTTGAACATACAGGAACAAAGTTCCCTGCCAGACGCACTGCAATGATAGCCCCACTTTCTTTGAGGCGATACCAATCAGCTATATCCGCCCCAATGAGCCATGCACGTGGCGCTCGGGACAATTATTCCGCAGACTGAGAGTCCTGGAGGACGCGGAAATTGAGACGCCATGGTGTGTGAATCGTTGGCGTCTTCGCTGGCAGGTGGAGAGAGAGAGCATAACTTGGCGGTGGCCGACAATGTACACTGACTGGTGTCGGTGGCAATGACATTACCCCGGTGTCGTGAACGTAGGTACTGAGACTGGATGATGCGTACACGTGATCAATTCTGCTGCTTGACGCTGCTTGACGCCAAGTATAGGCATAAATGCTACCATGTACACTTTCAGTAATGCCACTCAATGCCAGTGGCTGCACTAGATATTCGAGTTCTCCGGCGTTCCAGTTTGACCGGCCGCATTTGGGCCTTGAACGTCTGCGTGTGAGTCTAAGACACAATCACAGTCACTAGGAGTATCACATGTTGTGCTTTTAAACGAACGCATCAAGATATTGGAATGACACGTTAGAGTTCACGGACGCCGATGGGGCTTTCATAAACGTGTACATGGTAGCAATTTCGCCTACACATGGCGTCGAGCAGCGTCGAGCAGCAGAATTGATCATGTGCACGCATCCCCTGGTCTCATTACCCACGTTCACGACACTAGGGTAATGCCATTGCCAACGAAAGCAGTGGAAATTAGCGACCACCGCACGGTTATGCTCTCTCTCCACCTGCGAGCGGGGATGCCAACGATTCACAGACCATGGCATCTCATTTGCCGCGTTCTCCAGGACTCTGGATGCGTTCTCCAGGACTCAAGACAGGAGTCCGCGTTCTCCAGGACTCCAGTCTACAAAAAAATTGCCCGGAGCGTTACGCGCATCGCTCATTGGGGCGGATATAGCTGATTGGGATCGCCTCAAAGAACAGTGGCGCTATCATTGCAGTGCGTCGGGCAGGAAACTTCGTGCCCGTATGTCCAAAGATGCTTCCTTGGTAATCCGAAAAATACGCATTGCCCACTGTAATCCCAGGCGTTCCCCCTTTATGCGGGCATGGCAAGAGGAGCTCGTTGAACGGTAACAACGTACTATGTGTGCTTCTTCGCTATCGGCTTTAGCTTGATGCTTTAGGCGTGCACCGTGTGCGCAACCTGAGGTGCTAAGGTATGCACGCAGAGCTCTGCTTCGTCCACCAGGCTCTCGTGCCCACTCGCTGAACTCTGCCGTGGCAGCTGCTGCGAGTACGCGTGAGTTTCAGGCATTGAGTCAACACTTTCAGTCAATGGCTCAATCTGTTTCTATTATCAGTTACCGAGGATTCGTTTCTACGCAGTCACTGCTGAAAAACTTACCACGTGCTTACAATTGTCACATGACGTTTTGGTATCACTACCATCTGATGACGAAATAAAAGGCGCATTAGACTCAATGAAAAAGGTTCGAAGCCAGGGCCTGGCAGACTCCCTGCAGAGTTTTATGTACAGTTCTGGCCTATCATTGGTCCAATAATGTCATGCGTGATTCGCAAGTGTTTTCGAGATGTTACCTTTCCAACCTCTTTTCACAGAGGCCGTATAACACTAGTTTCCAAGAAAGACTCAATGTCCACGCGACCACAAGATTGGCGCCATATTACCCTGCCTAATGTAGATTACAAGCTCTTGGCCAACTTGTTGGTGCACCGAATCACTCCATCTCTTGCAACATTAATCGCTCCCCACGAAGTCTGCTCGGTTCAGGGCCAAGAAATACACACCCATATGGGGCTTACGCGTGACATCATTGAGTACACCACTAGTCGATGTGCACAGGGACTGTTTGTTTCCTTAGATCAGGAGAAAGCTTTTGAATTATTAGAGCATGGCTACTTACTATATGTTTTACATGGATTTGGATTCCCGGATAAAATCATTGACCTCATTCACGCGATGTACACTAATTCAGAAAGTAACCTTTACATAGCTTCCCGCGAGAGTCACCCATTCAAGGAAACACTTCGAGGCTTACCCCTACCTGGTAACACTCAAGTAAAGATCACTGCATATGCAGATGACATTACGCTATATGTACATAACGAACAGTCACTGCAGCATGCTCTGGATACTTTTTATGATTTCGGTATTATCTGAAAGGTTGAACTTTTCTGCAAGCCAGTATGTTTTTATTGGAAAATTCTGTGATCATAGCAGCATCACGTCACCTTTACAGTGGTCCCCTAACATTGCAATACTGGGAGTTAATTTCACTGCATTTGGTGTACAAGACAGCATCTGGTGATTCGTTCTACAAAATCTTCAAAGTCATATAAAATCAGCCATGCACTTCGAATTACCCTTCTTGGAACGCCAATACTTATCTCAAACGGTGTATTTCAGAAAATATTGGTACCTTTGCCATTCTTTTAAGTCACCGCTCCGATTCTGCAGGAAAGTGCAAAGCTGCTTCAATTCAGTTTTTTGGTCTGGTGGCATAGAATCATTATCTCGTCCGGCGTTAGCTAAACCACGAGATCAAGGCGGTTTTGCACTCCCCGATGTTTCCCTCACGGCTTCTACAATGTGTCTCCGCACTCCATTGCGAATACTGAGCAATGATGGCGCGCCCGCTCAGACACTGCCTTGTTACTATTTGGGGCCATCACAATGTGTCTTCCTGCCGGCTAGCAAATTGAACCAAGGTCCTGAATCAACTAAATTATCATCTTTGTATCTAGCCCTTCTGGCATTTCAGCGATGGTTGGAGACTACGTGCCCAGAGATAGCGGTGGCCGAATATTAAGTGGTAGACACAATGGCCACTCTACTACGGCCCTCGGTGCCTCAGCATAGTCAATATATAATGAACTGCCCTGCGAAACAAATAACTACAGCAGTGTTGCCAGGACCTCTTCGGGACTTTATCTGCCGGTTGGGCTGGGGCTCGCTCTCCTCTCGAGATCGGTTTCTGTGATGGCAGGCGGTTCGCACTCCCACTTTCCCCAACGGCCTCCAACTTCCACTGCACACTCCGTAATGGAAGTTGGAGGCATGGTAGTTGGAGGCCAGTGTCCTGTATAACTACCATGCCTCCAACTTCCATTACGGAGTGTGCAGTGGAAGTTGGAGGCATGTAGTTAGACAGGACACTGGCAAGCTTTCCCAGGAAACAAAGAACCTAATTAGGAAGCGTCAATTCATGAAAATGTCAAGTAAAACAGACAAAATAGAACTGACAGAGCTTTCGAAGTTGATCAATAGACGTAAGGTATGCGATGTAAGAAGGTATAACATGGAGAGGATTGAACACGCTCTGAAAAATGGAGGAAGCGTCAAAGCAGTGAAGAGGAAACTTGGGATAGGCAAAAGTCACATGTATGCACTAAGGGACAAAGAAGGCAAAATAACTACCAATATGGATAGAATAGTTAAAATAGCAGAGGAGTTTTACAGAGATCTGTACAATAGCCGAGACAACCACGACCTTAATACTATAAGAACTAGCAGTAACCCAGATGACACCCCACCAGCAATGATGGAAGAAGTCAGAAAAGCTTTGGAGAGCATGCAAAGAGGCAAAGCTGCTTGTGAGGATAAGGTAACATCAGATATGCTGAAAGATGGAGGACATATTGTGTTAGAAAAGCTAGCCACCCTGTTTACGAGATGTCTCCTGACGGGAAGAGTACGAGAGTCTTAGAAGAACGCTAACATCATCCTCATACATAAGAAAGAAGATGACAAAGACTTGAAGAATTACAGGCCGATCAGCTTGCTCTCTGAAGTACACAAGCTATTTACAAAGGTAATTGCTAACAAAGTAAAGAAAACATTACAACTCAATCAACCAACGGAACAAGCAGGATTTCGAACAGGCTACTCAACAATTGACCACATTCATACTATCAATCAGGTAATAGAGAAATGCTCAGAGTATAACCAACCACTATACATAGCCTTCATAGATTACGAGAAGGCGTTGGATTCAGTAGAAATATCAGCCGTCATGCAGACACTGCAGAATCAGGGCGTAGATGAAGTATATATAAACATTCTGGAAGAAATCAAAAGAGGATCAACTGCTACCATAGTGCTTCTAAAGAAAGCAACAGAATTCCAATCAAGAAGGGTGTAAGGCAGGGGGACACAATTTCTCCAATGCTATCTACCGCGTGCTTAAAGGAGGTTTTTAGAAACCTAGAATGGGAACAGTTAGGGATAAGAGTTAACGGTGAATACCTTAGTAACCTGCGCTTCGGCGATGACATTGCATTGCTGAGCAACTCAGATGATGAATTGCAATTGATGATTACAGAGTTAGACAAGGAGAGCAGAAAGTTGGGTCCTAAAATCAATCTACAGAAAACGAAAGTAATGAACAACAACCTCAGAAAGGAGCTGCGCTTCGAGATAAATAATAGTGCACTTGAAGTTGTAAAAGACTATGTCTACTTAGGGCAGGTAATAACCGCAGAGCCGAACCACGAGATTGAAGTAACTAGAAGAATAACAATGGGGTGGAGCACATTCGGCAAGCACTCTCAAATTATGACAGGTAGATTGCCACTATCCCTCAAGAGGAAGGTATACAACGGCGTCATGGTCAAGACCAATTGAGATGTGGCAATTGAATGTGTGGTCTCCCGCCTTTTTTGGCACGCGTGCATGTTGATTTTCGGGGACAAGGTGTGCGAGCATTCATGACCAACGGCCAATTCCCACGCCGGCACTTCTGGGCTCTTTTAATATTTGCGGGGCTGTACAGCCTTTGGCGAAAGTGATGCGAGACCGTGGCTGTGAACTGCCGCCGGCGTTCTTTGTGGCAGATAGTGGGCCAAATGAGACGAGATATTATGACGTTCCTCTCTGAGGAGCTTTTCTTTCTCAGAGAGCACGAGTTTCTGCGGCATCGGTCGTGCCCTTTCGTCAATGTTAAACACGAAAGGGTAAAACTGATTTTTCGACCGACGTGGTGCTAAGCAGTACTGTAGTTATTCATAATTTTGTTTGCAACCAGCTGTTTCATTGCATATATTGCATCGTTATACCCTTGTATCATGATGTTGCGTTGAGGTTTCGTGTACTTTTATGGCAATAGTGTCATGTATATTGGAAAATTGATGTCTTGATTGCAACGTCGTGATGTTTGTCGTTGCATATAGATGTGCCGAAGTGTATGTTCCCTATTACTGGAATGCTATGATACTTTTGTTTTCTGTACATGGTGTAAATAATTTTTTAGAAGCACATATAACAGCCCAGGAGCTGCTAGGCTGGTAGTTTACTCTTTTGCTCCAGAGTTTTACCTGTAATTGGGACGGCTCACTGCTCTTCCATAGTTGAGTGCGAAATACTCGAAATCGTTGAATACTTTTTCTAAACACACAGTTTGCATTGTACATACGCATGAACAACATTGTATATCCTTTTGTGTACGCAAGGTATGTAAGATGAGATCTGGAAATAAAATTGTCTCCAATCAGTCCATGGGACGGCTTTATGTTCTCCCATGGTAGAGTACCAAGTACTCTAAATCGCAAACCACTTGTTCTGAATACAAATGCTATAGCAGATTTCACAAGTTTAAGGCCAACGGGACGGCTTTATTCTCTCCCATAGTACAGTACCATCTAATCTGAATTTTTAACCCATTTAGCGGCAATTCTCCTTAAGGCGTGGGTCGTGCATCCGCGATGTATTGACCGTGAAGACATACCATGGCACCACCTACGTGATGACGTCACTCATAGGATGCCGGGTTGCGTTGTCCGCTAGAACACCACATTTCCTGCGCTTTTCCTGTAGATACCATGCGTGCTTCCCTTTGTTTTGAAGCTCAGTGCCTAAAGAAGCTATAATACCTGTTAATACGGGCAAGCAAACTACGAATCGGTGCCCCCGGGGGCACTCTCATGTATATTTTCATCTTAAACTCGTGACTAAGAACCGGTGCAGCTAAGGGGGACGATGCAAGCAAGGCGAGCGCACGCATCCTGTCTGTGATGTCAAAACGATCGCCGCACTTGTCTCTCTAGTGGAGGCCATCAAGCCCAATATAGTAGTAATAGTCATCGTCATAGTAGTGGGTAGGCACCTCTCGTTTAGACCTTGGAATGTGCTCTGGATGGCGGTACTTGTATTTGATAAGTATATGATGAAAAGATGCGAGATGGTGATGCTTAGAGTGTTTACTAGACAGACGAACGCACGGACGGGCAGCCAGACAAGCAGGCGCACGAATGGAAGGATGCTCAGCCGTACGGGCAGACAGATACTCGGACGGATGCATGGAAGAATGAATGGACACACAGACGAATAGATTGACGCAGGGACCGACGCACAGACGAAAGGACGGAAGCAAGAATGAAAGGATTGATGGAAGCGCGGACAGACGGACGGACGCTTCGTCCTACTCATCATCATTCACTACGTGGATATGCTGGGATTTTTTCGCTTCTGGAATGCGCTCGGCCCTCTGACTTCTTTTATAAAACATTCTGTGCACAAAGAAAATATTTTCTTTTTAGAACAAATTTCACATCTTGTAGGAAGCGCTCTATACGTTTACCGATGTACTGTCCTTGTCGAATACATCTGAAAACGTAAATAACTGCCAAATCCAGGCGACGGTCAGTTCCTTTTACTCTTTTTATCACGTTGTTTTCAGTACAAAGAAGAGTGAAAATTAGCAATACCTGAATCACAAAACAGGGATTGTGGCAGATTTTATTTTCATCTCAATTTTTCGTGTTTTAGTTTTCGTCGGAAAGGGCATCCGCTCATACGGCTTTTGCACTGAATGTCACGCCGGGCCGAACGCATGAACGTATCGAACGGCGAAAGTCTCCGCGCGTCATATCTGGTGAACGCGCACAACGGTTACACTCCCTTCACGTATACGTAGTTTTACAATAGGTGAAGCCACCGCGCTTCAATATATCGACTATTTGAAACTCCCAGATGTGCTCGTGTTTTTGAATAGCCATTATGAACGGGTCGTTGCCGCTTGTTACAAACCGAACTCCTCCCCGCATCGTGAGCGCCAGCCATAATAATCATTCACTCATTTGTGAATTGGGTGATCAACGGGACATTCTGCATTCCCTGCCTCACTATTGTTTAGGGCCACGGACATCCAAAGCAGCCTGTACACGCGCTTAAGCGCTAATTAGTGTAATTGTTATAGTTATTTTTTTTAAATGTACCGAAAGATTATTCGTTTTACTAATTTGCAATGTTCGAGTTCTGCAAAACTTCCGAACAGGTATAGCGTGACGTGAGTAAGCGTAGTGTTTTCGATTAGAATAAGTCCGCATGTATAGTGGTTCAAAAATGGGGAATGGCGGGATTGTGCTATTATAAACACTATTGAATGCACTATTCAAATGACTTTGCTTACAGTGCCTAAAAGTATAGTTTCTTGTCCTTGTCTTGGTTTTGTAGAGCCTTCTTTGGTTAAGCACTCTCTCATTCCTCATTTCATTTCTCCCTCCTCCCTAGCGCATTAAAAAAAGAAAAAAACACTATGCCGAAATGGGTAATCTTCAGAACTTGCAATTCTTACTTCCACTCTCTTTTTGAGGGGGGGGGGGGCATCTGTGTTCGCAAGACAGAAATACTGAAAGGCCAAAGCTGTCGGCTTCCTACTGCACAAGTAACGTTGTTTGAACTGTTGAGTGCGATCGTAGTTGGCAGCTTTTCGACAAGGGTCTAACCAGAGCAAAATAAAAGTGGACAGCGTGGCGTAACAGTCAGTCATAACCATGCTCAGACGCTGCTGAACCAAAGAATGCGAAGCGACACAGTTTACCCGGAGCACGTGAAAAAAGAAAATCGACGATGCTTTGTTGGCACCGAATTGTCATCGAGGGTTGTTCTTCATGCTGCCATCTTTACAAAATCATTGTCACTACGCGGTGACCGACGCTATCTTGCTGCTGTCGGTACACACGCCCGCCTTCAAACACTGCATATCAGAAGCAAATGCAACCAGGTTAAAGCGAGAGAAGGCAACCAAATGCAATGTTGAAAGCGATAATAATTGATTGATATGTGGGGTTTAACGTCCCAAAACCACCATTTGATTATGAGAGACGCCGTAGTGGAGGGCTCCGGAAGTTTCGACCACCTGGGGTTCTTTAACGTGCACCCAAATCTGAGCACACGGGCTTACAACATTTCCGCCTCCATCGGAAGTGCAGCCGCCGCAGCCGGGATTCAAACCCGCGACCTGCGGGTCAGCAGCCGAATACCTTAGCCACTAGACCACCGCGGCGGGGCAATGTTGAAAGCGTGCAAAACTATCGAGTGCACTGTTGCAACTCAGTTACCTATATTGAATTACTATTTTTTAAGATCGCTTACACTTGAACAAGTCTTAAGGACTTCACGTCATTCCCACCTAGAGTCATTGGAAACCTTATCGTTTGGAATTCTTCTATGTGCGAGCTTTACTGATATGGGTTGAGCGTGTGCAATCATGTGCAGACATATCGATTAATTAGTGCATGCAATGGTCGATACCATTTAGCCACCTAATAAGGCTCATCCTTTTTTGGGGCACATTCCGTTCGTTCAGAAGACACCAAGGAACTATGTTAAAGCAGCTTAGAATGCTCAATGTCTTTATAGCAACTTTTTGTCCGAAACACATTAGTTTTTCAACAAAATTGCTCATACGTCGACGTGGTTCATAAAAAAATTTTAACCAATAATTATAGTAATCAAGCGGATATGCGCCCTCGCATGTCTGAAACCTAAGTATGATTACATTAACGTTGAAAAGACGGCAAATAAGGAAAAAAAGAGAGGACAGGCTGGCCCAAATAAAGTTTCAATTGCTTTGCCACTGAATTAACGTGGAATCAAAGGACGTGCATGGACAGCCATAATCACGGTGTTACCAAGAACTGTTTCAAGGCTCGGACGACTTCGAGACGAGGTCAAGTACGTTTACCTGCGAGTCTCTCCGCATTAGGACCACGTCTATGACGGGATCTTTTGCCTTCCTGGAAGACGCACAATTTTCACTTCTGCTAAGTTCCTACACAATATGTACAGCGTCAATGTTTATGGAAGGAAACACAGGAGCTCGTGGCCAGCGTACTCCAGTGGCTGCTGGTAGCGCGTTAAAGCAGGAGCGAGAGCAACCACAGTGTCTTATTACGTCATCTCGGGGCGAGCGTCTTGTGTCAGCGCTCGTCTTGTGTCTTCCTATTTCACTGTCTTCGTTTTTCGCGCTGTTTACCACGAGCAAAACAAACAATCATTACTGATATAGAACCAGCGGCAAGATTGCGACCCCCTCCGCTTTCAAGGCGATCGCCGTCATTGTGCCATCAGCAATAAATGGTTGTTTCGCTCGCCGCGAGATTACGTAGAAAGAGACTGTGGTTCCACTCGCTTCCACTTGAACACCCTGCCAGCAGCCGCTGGAGCACGTAGGCCACGCGCTCCAGCGTTCTCTTTCATAAAAAATGACACTGTACCTTTCAAATGCAAAACAAAAGATTTCGAACCTTTTGTGCTGTGGGATGTTGTTCAATACTCGAGCACTGCATGGGTGCTGCTATTTGCAATGATCGTTGTTGTTAAGCTCACGTACGTGCACGTGGCCAAGAACAGAAGATTGTGCTTGAAGACAGAGAGATCGTATCACACCGTATCATATCGTCCCGGGGTCGTGACGTCAACGAAGATAGCAGACTGTAGTTCAAAGATTAAACTGTTTATCCGGCTGAACTTCTGGCCGGTCAAAGAATAATCAGATTACAGCGATACAGACTGGTACTGAGAGCAGAGAACTTAGAGTCATTCATCGATCAACTGAGAAGCGGTGAAGCACGTCGGCAATTATACATGTGCCGTCAAATATTCCAGCGTTATTGCTGGCTGCGGCGTGAATTCCAGAATAATCTATAATGTTCGCGTTGCGCGCGTTATCCTAACAAAATGATCTACTACAGTCCAGGAGCTTCTGGAACACTGCAGGCGCAATTTGCGCTGAGCATTTCTTATAGGGTGTTATGGGTGATAACAAAACTTGAAAAAGAAATATGACAATGTCCTGAAAAACAAAATTACGAATATAACATTACTGACATTTCAGTGCCTTCGAATACCGCTAGTCGACTAAAAAAGTGGAACCTGTTTTGGAATGCAAGTGTAGTGTGTCATCGTGAGCATTCATTCCTACGATAAGGTTAATGAAGGTGGTTCTCTCCTATTTCACTTTGCTTTAGGATCGTGACGAATACCTGACTTAGAAGTAACGAGTTCAGTCCATAAGTGATACGCGTCTTTTGTTGATCAAGAAATGCTAAGTGTTGGGAATCAGTGCCGGTGATCGCATATGTCTTCTACGTATTCTGTCGAAAATGCTTCTTTAAACACCACCTGCTAGCAGGGTGGTGACGTTTTCAACTAATGCAATGAACGACGTGAAAGGGACGAAGCTGCATTCGGAGCTTTTGAACACTCGCGAGGCGCCTAAACCCAAGATACTCCTGCTCCTCTCCTTCATGCGATCGCATGGAGGAACGGATCGCACAGCTAACGAAGCAGCTAAATACAACACACAAACGACATTTCGCAGCGTCAGTTCGGGGCAATTTACTTGTGCAGCCCTGTAAGCAGAACGTGCTCGCCATTTTTCTAGCGCACCCTCCAACCACCATTGCAGACAGAAAGTGGTATAGGTGTGTCAGCAAAGCGGCGACAAATGACAACGACGTCCATCCTGGCAAGCTGTTTAGTGTCTAGCATAGAAACCAACATAAGCCTTTTCTATACGTATTTGCGTATATTTACAGGTAGCTAATTCTTTGTAGTTTTGTGGCAAGAAAATCACATATGTTAAAAAGAGTGTTCAGTAAACCTTTCTTGGGGTCAGTCAAATGTCTCTTCCTTTTTTTTTCAGAACTTCCAAGCTCGTCTATGGAATACATATTATGAAACGAGCCTTTGCCTTGCAAGAAAGTGAAGGTACCATTGTTCAGAAACATTGTCAATTTTCCTATAAATCTACTTGCGGTATCAAAGTTTAAATGAATAGGCACACCATCGAGCCCGTTTTGCGAACACTGTCACTCTGACGACAATAGGGCTTCTCGAGGACACCGGATATATGATTGCGTTTGGTCATAGGTCGGCTGATCTCGCAGGTAATACTTAACATTCCTGTGGTACAGAAAACATTTTGGAGAGGCTAGGGGAGGGTGCAAGATCAATACAATCTAACGAGAAGAAAGTCTGGAGCTTTACTTTTGATTTTGAGTCGCCAAAAGAGAATGCATCATGATGCTGGCGTGACTTTTCATGCCATGGCATGATCAGGTGTTTCTTGGGTAATTCATAAATAGAACACAACAAACTGCTATTCGTGTATGATTTTGCGCGACCAGTGGAGAACATTTTTTCTTCATTTTGTATTCAATTTCTTCCTCTCGAACGTGACCTGGTGCAAAATGTTATTATATATAGCAGTATGGTGAACTCTGTACACACGAAATGGGAATTTGAAAACTATATAAAAGACGGTAAAAGAGAGGCATAACCACACACAGCCTATCGGGCATATTGTTGAGCAGCCGCTAGCTGTCGCATCACGAATGACACTGAACGCAATGCCTTCGGAGCTTCCGCTGGGGAAGCGTGCCTTCGAATGCGAAATTGGTTGATAGGCACCGACGTCGACGCTGTATCGCGCACACGGCGACGTTCGAAAGTCGCGAACCCACGCACGTGCGTGTTAGCAATTCCGATGAGTTTCGAAGTCTCCCCAGTCAACCGTCGACACGCAGCGCTATTAACGGAGCAGTCCTCACCGTTCAGGGGAGCCTCCAGTCTTAAAGCTTGAGAAAAACGGATCTCGCAGAGGGAGTTCTGACGACAATAGGACCTAAATGACACCTCGCCCATGCTCTTCTTTTCAAGGGCATAAACTTAAGTGTTAGATTGAAGGGCTCACTGAGCGAAGCGCTGTAGCCTACTGCAATGGTACGAGAACACCCGTGACCCACACTACCGATGATGTTACGCTGTAACTTCTTCGTGTGATGCTATTATGGTGACACAGATCGCATTCGTCCAACTTGTTAACTGTTGCCTGAATTTCTAGAGGCTACGCATTTCATATTGTTCAATATATAGGTACTAATACGTAATACAGTGCTAAGTGTTTGCGGCCTGCTTTCATGTTCTCAACTTGAAGACGTACAAAGGGCTCCCTGTATCAAACAGATGCCTTTCTATATGATGAAGGAATTCTTTGTTTTTACCGAAATAGCGTTGAAAAGCTCCTTGCGTAGAAATCGCGGTGTCATCAACAGTTGCATCGTTGGTTCCGAGAGAAAAAGCAGCGTTGCCTGTGAGCGAGAAATTGAGACGAGTGCAAATGAATAAATAACACAAATTTGCGATTGGTGTGACGATCTAACCCAGGCCTTCTGCGTTGCAAGTAGGTGTCCCAAGACAGTCCTATGCCATAACTTTAGACGGCTTCGATACAGTAAGACACTACATGAATGCCATGCATTGTGTTGAGTCACTGGAAAGCGTGTATTGTTGCATGACACAGAAAGGCAGAATCGCACCAGCTGTCAAATATATATATATATATATATATATATATATATATATATATATATATATATATATATATATATATATATATATATATATATATATATATATATATATATATATATATATATATATTTATATATATGTGTGTGTGTGTGTGCGCGCTTTGAAATAGGACGGAAAGAGGGCGTGCCTGTGTACATTCACGCTTTACGTGACATAGGCATCATGGCGTGATGAATTAATGCTACAACCTGCCATCTGATTTCTCGATAAAATGTTGCCTCGCCATACGCATCGATTTATTCACACAGCCGTGAGAGCATGTCTTTAAATCTTGCGGTTCGTGAAACATTTGTTTTGATTTTCATCTTGCAATCTTGTAAAGTGTAATTTATGTTCTTCACGAAGTTATGCCATAAAACGCAATTATCGGTACATATCCAATCAACAAAACGGCCTCGAGAGAACAAAGTCGATGTCGGCTAGATAGATATGTTCTAAGTGGAAGAAATTTATTAAAAAGTGGATCGCATTAAAAAAGCGTTCGATTAGGTGTGCGGTATACCAATATACAAGAGGACAGTCGTGTTTTAAACAAATTTCGGTGGTTTTCGGACATATGCAAAGGGTGAACGGTAATCTGACACTGCGATGTGCATTCGGTTTGACAGGACGCTAGCTTGCTTCCATTCAAATTGCCACTATATGAAGGCCACTTTGAATTAGGGCCTGAAAACTGACTTTTTATTTTACTGCCTGCACTTTTGTCTATTGTTTCATCGATGCTTCTGTCCCAAGTGTCTAAAGTGTTGTTTAACAAACGCATCCTTCAACACTTAACTGTATAATTTAAGGCAGCAGTGACATCGATTACACCTCTTTGTACTCATTTGCGCCGGAGTAAAGACATAAGCATAACATTTTTCTGTTACTATATTGCCTGAATTGCGAAGGAGATTTCAATTGGTAGAAATATTTCTTTATTCAGCTTCCCTGAATGCCGTACCTTCACGACCACGTTATAATTTCCAAGCAAGCCCCGAGTCAGGCAGAAAACGACGGCAAGATGCATTCAAGGAGCACCGACACTGTCAAACAAAAATACTGTGTCAGAGTGCCTCAACGCAGCATGTAGCTAGGTATCATGCTATTGCGACAGAATGAGACTGTGGTAGAAGTCATTATAGAAACAAAAAAAAAAGAGAAGGGAGCATCATTAGGATAGGCACAATAGCAACCTTGCTTGCTGGAGAGAAATCCCATGCAAAAGAGGCGAATAGCATGGAGCTGTGACAGATCGTATTTTCTACCCTCCTGGAGGCCGAGAGGAACGCTTCCTGCATATAGCACTGTGCGCCTACTGCGCAGAGAGGGGTTGTCGTCCTGTCACTCGCGAAGAAATAACATAATATAAACACGTTTTCGTGGCGGTGTCTCGGGGAGACGTTGAATTGAATGCGGGCGCGTCATGCTTTGGGGACACCTTTACGCCAAAACACGTACAAAACAGGCTCGCAGAAAAAAAAAGTTTTCGGCGCCACATCTGACAGTCCTGTCAACGAATTGATGTTGACGAGCATCCCTGCCTGCGCATAACAAGCTTTGGGCTAGTGCGAAGAGTGAGGTGTAAAGGTTCGATGAACATTTTGGGAGGATTTCGTGCATGCTATGCGTGGAGCCAATGCTTCCTTGCTATCTCTATGTGTCGCGTTTGTGGCGCATTCAATATTTTGACAAGGGAAAGTCATGTACAAACTGAATCATAGTAGCCAGTTCCGTCCATAATAAGCGAATTGGGACTTCTTTTTTCGCCGAGTTGCTTATAGAATTATTCCGTCGCTGGTCACGTTTTATGAATTTTTTTTAATTTTCCCCAAAAATATGGTTATTGTAATGCCCGGCACGTTCACTTATAGTTTGTCTTTATATAGGTGATATTTTTTTCTTAGATAATAAAATACTTTAGGGTAATCAACAAGTAACATCAATAAAAAAACGTGCTTTCTACGCATGGAGGCTACTATGAGGATGGTGTGCAAAAGTCAATAAGTGCTTTCGCTCATACTCCGCATATTTTCGCCTAACAAGTTAGTTAAATTAAGTTTACCAATAAGAATTCATTTCCCAGTGTCATTTGTTTGTAACAATTAAAAATGTTCTCAAAAATTGCAGATTATTCAAATTACTGTTTTTGTTGAGCTTCTTTTTGAAAGAGTCAATGCTGTTTTATTGTCTTCGTTGTGATGATATTTCTTTGTTAGATGGGCAGCATCTGGTATCTCTGGTCTGAATTGAACTTGTCTAGTGCGGTCAAGTACGGTGTCTTGCGTTCGCAACAACCAACTTTTCATGTTCGCATTAGAGCACGTGGACATAGCAACTTAGGAAGCTCTAATATGTTTGGATGTGCGATGTCAGTCTCACCCTATTTATACAGAAAACGACGACTGCCATGGTCGATTGGTCGATCTGAAGAAAAGTGATACAGAATGGTCAGGTTAGTTTCTTTTGAGCTCAAGGGTGAGGTAGAAAACCTTAAACGTATGGTAGAAAATCTTAAACCTTAAACCAAATGGTTTTCGCCTGAAAATACTTGATAACGTGCTGTTGGTTAGGATTGATGCAGAAACAGCTAAAAAATAAAAAAAACATCTTGGCGAATGCCTGCACGACGTCCGAAAAAAAAGTGCGCTGTTTCTCACAAAATACGATGGATTGAAAATGGCGTCACGGATAAGAGAGCGGTGAACCTGACCGGACTCATTCCACTTATTTGCGGCAATAATAAGCTGAGGTATTTTGGTTTATTGTAATGGGTAGTGAGCTTTAGAAAAGCTGTGCTGTTTTTGTTTTTAATGAATACGCAGCAACGACTTTTGAAAGACCCTTACTCGAATGGGTTATTGTAAAAGTTTGTGACTATCTTGGATAAATGAATGTGCATGATTGGCAAGTGCTAACACTTACCTAAGTCTATCAAATAAGCGTTAGATAGTGAGAGCAAAAAACCGAAAGCGAAGCCAGAAAAAGTGCTAAGTATGCAAACGCGTAAGCAATGGCTCTCAGCTGAAGAACGGCTTCTTGTGCCCATTCGTATACTTGCAGTGGTCCCTGCATAAAATAGACCACAGATGAAACCCTCTTCTTTATCGATTCTACTTTCCCATTCTCAATTTACCTTCACTATTAGAAATGCAGTATACAATAAATTAGGTAAAACATCTTATCCAGCTCGTGGCGTATCATGGTGCTATATAGGTTATGAGATGACTGATGTGATACAGTTCCTCAATCTCAAGAACAGCTATGTTCCAATAAACGAGTTATTCATGGACATCAAATACATACCTGCATTGAATCACCGATAGAGCCAAAATGTTAGAGTACTGCGCTATGTGAGTGCACATTAAAGAACACCAGATGACCGAAATTTTTGTCTCGAGTCCTCCACCACGGTGTTTCTCATTATCATATATTGATTGTGCGGCGTAAAACCCAAGATAATATTATAATTATTGCATTCAACCACGCCACTGGCGCTGCTTCTGTGAATGCTTCATGGCCGCAAAACAGGTTATGTCTTCGCAGTTTCGAAACTATCTGCTCTAGCCATGTTAGAAAAGTTTATGGTGCAGACTATTTAGGGTACTACTCCTGAAACAAAATTGCAAAGCAAGCGAAAACAAGAAAACAATTTCGTGGCTTCTCAGACTAGCCACGCTTTACACGAATGCCTGAGTGTGTTCTGAAGCGTTGTTTCTCCCACTTTGCATGTTTGTAAACAACGCAGTTCGAACACGTACAGCATGATTTACAATACGATGAAATTGTGATAGGAGCTGAAAACTAGCTGTGTTCCAATTGTCCAATTGTTTATACCCATATGTGAAGCGCAAACACTGTATACGTGGTAGACATTTTGTGCCAAAGTACTGTTGAACACCTAGACTGCTACAGTAACTCCTTCCCTTCAACGTTAAACCAAAAAGCTATACTGTGAACAATAAAGCACCTGCTGTTTCAAGAGGAGAGCCACGTCAAAGGGACCTCAAAGCATAACTTCGCTGTTGTCCCGCCGCGGTGGTCTAGTGGCAAAGGTACTCGGCTGCTGACCCGCAGGTCGCGGGATCGAATCCCGGCTGCGGCGGCTGCATTTCCGACGTAGGCGGAAATGTTGTATGCCCGTGTGCTCAGATTTGGGTGCACGTTAAAAAGCCCCAGGTGGTCGAAAATTCCGGAGCTCTCCAGTACGGCGTCTCTCATAATCGTATGGTGGTTTTGGGACATTAAATTCCCCATATCAATCCATCGATCAATCAATCAATCAATCAGAACATCGCTATTGTTTTCGCACATTTATACTAGCATTGATATGGTGTTGAACGTCCCGAAACCACGATAAGAGTACGAGGGACGCCGTAGCGGAGGGCTCCGGAAATTTCGACCACCTGGGGTTCTTTAACGTGCACCCAAATCTGGATGCACAGGCCTACAGCATTTTCGCCTTCCTCGAAAAGGCAGCCGCCGAAGCTGAGATTGGATCCTGTGACCTGCGGCTCAGTAGCCAAGTACCTTAGCCACTAAGCAACCGCGGCAGGGCTGCGCATCCATACTTACACTCTCATAAGCCTCCTATACGTGCTAAAAGAGATCGTTATCACACCGGGAAGTTTTCTTTCTTATTTTCTCGCCGTACCTAACGTGTATTTAGTCCTCCACAATTTTCATTCACAACAGGGGTTTAATCATTGTTTGCGTTCTTCCATATTTTCTTTTTCCTGTCATGCGGCGAATTCACCAAATTTTGCTCTAGTCACCCAACACCATATCTTGTCATTCGCGTGGTCGAAGATGCGGCTCTTTGTGTTTCTGTGTGATTCCTATTTTCGCTTCGGAGGAGACAGTGACATCACTTTCTTCAGGCTGAATGCTTTCCCGTGAGCATTCATCTCGACATTCGGGCCACTTCAAAATGCAATTCATCATTGCTTTTTATCTTTCTAGTTTTTCATCATTCTAGGAAAGTAGATCATTTTCTAGATTTTTAACTTTTGTCTTTTTTTTCAGTATACGGATTCAATAGTCGATGTCTTTCGACGGTAGGCGCATGTCGTGGCGTTTTGTTTTACGATCCTTATCGGGGCGTCTCCCCGCAATGACATAAATTTTACATTTTTTATGCGTGGATGCATTTGTTGTATGCTAGGACTGGCCGCCCTGTTTTTAAAAGCTGCGTTTTTTCTATTCACTCGGGATGGAAATGAAAACAGTGGGAAAGCTTTTGTTACAGGGGCGATTGTCAGGACAAGAGCGCTGTTGGTTGGCTGGCAAGAAAACGAGGTGCATGTCACGGATGAAGTCATTCACCTACCGATTGAAATAGATTCACTGTGAACACCACTCTACTTAGGTTTTCTAGATAGAATGATGAAGCGGAGAGTGATTAGGATGATGATGATGATGATAATGATGATGATGTTGATGACGACGACGATAAGTGCTTTGAATGACACTGAAGTAGGACGTAGGGTAACAGAACACTATAGTAGCACATGTTAGCACACCAAAATACATTTTCGTAAATAGCAGCGTCATCTTCAGGTATTCTCAAGACGCTGGCTGTGTTGATGACCTCAGTGCTAATGATAGTAATTGTTATGGTAATTATGTCTACTTAATTCAAATAAAGGAGGTACCGCTTGTAACATAGTGTAACAGTGTGCATTACGAGGCAATATCGACTTCAGTTCTATGTCGCACGCTTTTGGTGCTAACTTGATCGACTAAAAGCATGTTCTTTTTCTATAAACTTTACGTGGCACTAACTCCTTCATCTACGGTATTTCTCAAGAAGTTGAGGAGACGATAGTAAGAATACCATTTCAACAAATCGCAAAGTGTCATGGTTTGCTGGCTCTCATTCAATTTACTTGTGTTTAAGTTCAAGCAACTATACCTAACACCCAACTGCAATCACTATGCACCCCAGCATCATGATTTCGTCAGTAATCACGAGTTGCCGTGTTTATCTCGCACCGTAACAGTTTGCCTTCAACATATTCTCCTGGTGAATGCCTTTCGCCTCCGCAATGTATAACGATACTTAACAGCTGACAAAAAAGTTGGCGTAATGCACTGCGGCATTCTAAGGGCAGCTGAGATATGGAAGGCATTTATCAGTCACTTGACGGTCTACTACAAGTTCTTTACATTTGGATGTTGTTCTTGCAGTAAATTTTGCAGGTGTTATGTTTGTTTGCTTCTTTCAATCAGTAAGTACAAAGCCATTTGAAGAGCTCTCCAGCTTGAATATTTTGTGTTGTGAGAACCACAGCCATAACTAGGTGGCTATCATTTGTCCCGTCAAATCTATAGCTTACCACAAATGTGCATGTTACCAGATAAGGAGAAAAGGCCACCCGCGTGAGGGAGCAAATCGCACAACAGCCAGTCCTGCAGACAACGTTGAAGGCACATGAGTTTGCTGAACCTACGAATCTTGCGTACGCGCACGTACGTGTAGACACACACACACACACACACACACACACACACACACACACACACACACACACACACACACACACACACACGCACACACACACACACACACACACACACACACACACACACACGCACACGCACACACGCGCGCGCGCACGCACGCACGCACGCACGCACGCACGCGCGTGCGCGCGCGTTGAAATACAGTTTTGTACCATCCCATAAACACCGCTTCTCGTCATTAGAGATATCAAAAACGGGCTAATCAGCATAATACTAATTTATGGCTCTTCGTTATTTTTTACTACACACGCTACATGACATGTGTAAGAGAAGATGTACAATAAAGAAAGTTGATTAAGAATATTATGTTTTGATGAGACGAATCGACTAAGACTGGCATTGTTACGAGCCTTCAAAAACTCCAAGTGCACTAGTGAGGGGCTTACGAAAGAGTGGGGGACCTTTAAGCTTCGCCTAAATGAGTTTAATGAAATAGCGACACCTTATCTCTGCTGCATACTTCTTATCGTGAGATATTACTCGATAAGAATGATTATGAAATATAGCAATGTATAATTGATATATAATCAACGGCTTGGGTCAGAGAAGCTTTCGAATATAGCTGCATCCTGTGTAATGAGTAGCATGCTTTAAATCACTAGCAGTTGAACGCGGGAAATGTTTTCTTACTTGCTGTGCAACCACTGCGCAGTCCTAAAGGAATACGAGCAATAACTTAGGTGCCTTCTATAAGGGGTGGCCGGCTTTGAACTACGATTGTGGCGGAGAGCGGATTGTAGTGAACATGATGACCACGTGGTTTAGTGCCCGAGGATTATGTGCAGCGATGCCAAATCCGCCATGCTTCGAAAACGAGCTCTTTAATACTATCGCTTTCCAAAAAAAGCTTAGTCACCGAAAGAATCCTCCGTATATTGGAGCACTTTTTTGTGTGTGGGGCGAGTGCATCCTGTAGACCGCGAACAAGAGTTCACTGTTTTGCACCTCATATCAATTTCGCAGTTTACCGCTGTTCACCGTCTTGACGTCGAGAAGTTACGAGAAGTTTAATGTTCAGAGAGTTCACATGGCCCGTAAAAAGACGGCACAGTATAGGTATAAATATATTTCAGTGTTTTAGATATTGATTGAACCCACACAGAATTTTTTTACTCGTAAAGATTGTGCCAATGAGATGACCATTAATAAAAAGTGTGAGGATTAAACGAGGCGCTACGTTTACTACTCGAAAAGTGGCGATAAGGTAGCGCAAATATTTCTGGCTCACTGAAAGAGCCCCAGGTTTTATTGGCGACAAGCGTGGGTAATGATGTTGATAGATAAATGAATGGTAAGAAACTCGCTACAGGGAACTAGGGGCGCCCACACGGCCTTATACTTTACGAGCTCAAGAAGTTTGGGAGCTTGGCGAGAAAAAAAAAGAAGCTTGAGAAAGTTGCGGCTTCCACGATGTTGACTTCTGTGCCGGATGTCGTAATTTTGATCGTCAAGTTTTCAAAGTCATTAAGTCGTTCGTTCTTCGAGCTTATTCGCGCTTTGTTTCTTCAACAATGACGTCAACCAACGTACAGTTTTATGGTGTCAAAAAAGCCCTGAAATTATAAATTTATAAAAAAAGGCTGTCGGCCAAACATAATTTCCAGCTTGTGAACTCAAACCTATGTCAACACAATTAGAAAGAGTACTACACGAGATTTATGTGTTGTTTACTTGTTGCTATAAATAAAAACGTTAATGTTCTGAACCCTGAAAACCGCGTGATAGTGTTTGAGAATGTGTTTATCAACTTTTACCAACGATATTAAAAAACAAATTCACAGCATATTCACGCAGTTAATCATGATGAGTGGGGCGAAACGTCCATCCGTTTGTCCGTATGTCGTTTTGTCTGTCTGTATGTTTGCCTTAACGGACAGACGAAAACCACTAACGCTATCTAGAGATATTATTAAAGACGATCTCTCTTGGGCGCCTTCGACACAAAACTTTTGGTCTGTCTGTCTGTCTGTCTGTCTGTCTGTCTGTCTGTCTGTCTGTCTGTCTGTCTGTCTCTACAATTGTCTGTTTGTCCACTCTTACCGGCATCGGGTACTTAAAACGGCCGATCCCATCCACAGCGACCACCAATGTTGCTCCAGGTTGAGCGTTCATGCTTTTGCAAATGTCAAATAAAAAGCAATTATTACGCAAGACTGGGGCACCATAACAACACGCATATATTCTGCATATGCGTCTCTTACTAGAAAACGCATACATAAGTAATTTTGAGAACCATAGCGTTTATCACGCTGCGCTTACCATGCAACGCTTGCACGGAACGGGGAGTGTTTCCAACGCTTTGCTAAGACGAGATAGTGGTGGCACCTACCCGGAGCCTCACGTTCTACACCTTATCACCTTTGATACGGGCACGCATGGCCACGCGCTTTGTTTTCCAAAAGAAACTGCCAGATGGCGCTCATGTCTCACGTGTTACGTGACTTGATGCGCTCGTTCGCCTCCACTGTACGCTCGAGGCACTCTGAAGCAGCGCCTTCGGAATACCATTCACCGATTTTCTTGCGCAGAACATCAAATAGATGTTTCGTTCACTCACTCCACAGGCAAGACTATCGTTTTTCGACGAAATTTGCAGATTACATGCAGACACGGGGCCAATTATTTTACAGGACATACACAAAACGCTATCTAGTGAGCGATTCTTGAAGCTAACTAGAAGTGGCTACTACTACTACATACTAATAATACGAGGGAATGACCCACATCTGATACAGCTTCACCCCTAAAAGATACTTTCAGTTTCGATACCGAGGCGGTAGCTTCACAGTGACATGTGAACACAATCCTGATGTCACGGTAAGATAGCGTCTTATAGTTTAGCGGGATAGCGTTTACGTGATTTACGTGCTCCAGCTGGTATGGTGGCGCCACCTATTATATGTGCAATAAGTTAAACAGTGAAAATGAAAAGAAAACGAGAATGTTTACCTATGCCACCGCGCGAAGCATTATTAGAAGTTTATTTTAGTGATATTAAAAGTAAATAATTATGAATCACGCACCAAACGCGAAAACGTTTATGTTGCCGATTCGTTTACATCGATCTTGTAGTTAAGCCTAGACGCGTTAGAAATGGGAAGCTATCTCAAAAACTACGCCAACTTATCCGTAATACTCGGTCATCGAAGCAACTGAAGGCAAGCGAAGCCACTTTGAACAGTCGTTTGCTGCGAACAAGGCTAATCTTTCAACAACTACGCCAAAATCACTCCGAAGTGGGCGTCCGAGAGTGCCGCCTTGTTTACGTACACTACGTACACCTACAGTACCACGGAAACGTGAAATATGAAGAATACCGCGCGTACGGGAAGCGATACTGGTGACGTACGTACCTGTGCATGCGCACGTTGATTCCGGTATCACGGTACACCCGGTAACCCGGTCAGCCCCGTATACTATAACTCTCTAGTTTCCTGATGGAAAAAATCATAAATTGTAGCACTGCCTCCATCATTTCTTATCAGTCAAACAAGGTCCACGTAAACAACGATAAGAAAAGTGTAATCCAAGGACTCCGGCAACGCAGACTTCGCGAATTCAGTGAACTGTGTTTACTCGCCACGTTAATGTTCATTGCGTTGCCGTAGGGTTTGCTTGAAGACGCTGGATGAAGAACTCAAAGTCAATGTATAA
Organism: Rhipicephalus microplus; assembly: GCF_043290135.1. NCBI lineage: Eukaryota > Metazoa > Arthropoda > Arachnida > Ixodida > Ixodidae > Rhipicephalus > Rhipicephalus microplus. The sequence continues at coordinate 3,293,855 of NW_027464598.1, read as the reverse complement.
TTTTTTTTCGTGTTGTGAGGAGAGAATTGATAGAAAATATCAGATTAAAGAAAAAGTTTTTTTGAGGGGTCTAGAAACCATGTCACTGCTCCTTTAAATGCCCACTTCATTTCAAAGACATGTTGAGACATGAAAAGGTTTTTCTTTACTCTTTCTTTACTTCTGAAAATGTGAAAATAAATATAGCAATACTATTCTCCATCAGAAGAGTTACTTGCGTCAGTTGATGGTAAGTCATTACGTGAGAGCTACAACGCTAATAGAGACAAGGACTTGACAAGGGCCAAGAAATACGCGACACAGGTGCTGATGCAAAGGCGCACGTGCCTTGTATTTGCGTATATCCTCATCTTTTGTAACACTTTTGCATAATGATCACTAATAAATATGAAGCGTATCTTTATATTGCCGCATTCAACCTGCAGAGGAGAGCTCGCACAGCCAGAGAGGAAGACGAAGCTCTCGCCCGGTCCTCTTTACGAGCGCCTTTCATTTTCAATTAAAGTGAGCTCTTCTATATCGAACTCCTGCTGTGTCTGCGTCGTGACACTGGTGGAGGTGCTGGGTAAATGTCCAGGACCTCTTCCAACAGCGCGGGATCTAGTCCGCAAAGACTTCCGCTCGTCGAAACACCCGTTCACCGCGCCAGCCGCCGCCTGTTAGGCCTGAGCCCAGAGTTCGGTTCTTGGACGGAAAACATGACCGCGCCGGGAAGCAGTTGCCCTACCATGACGAGCCCAAGCACGACACAGGTGACTGTTTTCAGCCCTAAAACTCCTGTGGACTTCCATCGCAACACATATGATGATGCAGATGACTGGCTTGAGGATTTCGAGCGCACAGCCAACGTTAACGGGTGGAACGCCACACAGAAGTTGGGGTACGTGTATTTCCCTCTTCAAGACGGGGCTCGCACGTGGTTCACGAATCGCGTGTGGTCAACGTGGGACGAGTTCCGGCGGAAGTTCCTGGACACCTTCGCAAACACCGAAAAGCGGGAGCATGCACAACGACTCCTTGAATCACGGATTCAAAAGCCCAACGAGTCTGTTGCTATGTTTGTTGAGGACATGGCTCGTCTCTTTCATCGAGCCGATCCCGATATGTCCGAGAAGAGAAAGATCAGCCACCTCATGCGTGGTGTTAAAGAGCAGCTGTTTGCTGGTCTCGTACGGAACCCACCTTCAAGCGTTGACAAATTTTCGAAGGAGGCGACCGCCATAGAGCGCGCACTACAGCTACGGTACCGCCAGTACGACCGTCCAAACAACAGCGGACAAATCAGCGCAACCACCGTGACCACTGTGACTTCTGACGAGCGTTCTTTGCGTGACCTGATACGCGAAATTGTGCAAGAAGATGTGAAAAATCTCGCCGCCACACCGAATGACCGCGCGATTGCGTCAGTCACAGAAGTTGTTCGCCAAGAAATAAGGCAAGCGCTTTCACTTCCCGAGCCGAACACTGATATAGTTAGGCTTACATACGCAGATATTCTCTGTCGACAGCCTAGATCCAACGTGCCGCAACCTCAACAGTACCACCAGCAACAGCCGCCGACAGTGCCTTGGTACTAAAGGGAAACGTCGACGCCGATGCGACCCCCAATCCGCAAAACCGACATATGGCGTACCCCTGACTACAGGCCCCTGTGCTTCCATTGTGGGGAAGCAGCCCACATCGTGCGAAATTGTCCTCATCGTGTTGCCGGGTATCAAGGATTTCCGTCCACTTCCCCTCGGCGCTATTTCGACGGAAGACGCAACGTTGAAACGAGCGCGACGATCCCGCGTGACGTTTCTCCTGGGTTCCGGTCACGCTCGCCCTCCCCAGGTCATTTTCCCCGATCTAATAGAGGTAGCACCACGGACATGGCGAGAGGAAGGTCTCCCAGTCCATGCCGGGGAAACTAAAAGCAGCGACCTTAGGGGGGAAGCTTGCGAATTGCCGAAGATTTGAAAATCCCCCATTACCGCCGCATGAAGTGCCACACATTTCGAATGAACCAACGAAAAACGAGATTGTCACCGCCGACAATACACTTTCAATAGACGGTCACGACGTGACCGCACTGGTCGACATTGGTGCGGACTTTTCAATAATGAGTGCGAATCTGGCCGACCAACTCAAGAAGGTAAAAATGGAATGGACGGGGCCGCAAATTAGAGGAGCCAGAGGCCAGCTGCTGACACCTACCGAAAAGTGCACCGCACGAATCAAGATCGGGGATTCATCATTCGTGGCAACCTTCATTATTCTTTCTGAGTGTTGTAAACAGGCCATCTTGGGTATGGATTTCCTGCGGGAGTACGGTGCCATTATAAATATACCGGACGGTGTACTGACCTTCTCAGCAGACCATAGCGCAGCGCTGCAGCGCAAGCCCATGAGCGTGATTGACGACGTGACCATGCCACCGTTGTCATGCCGCCTCGTCTCTGTCACGTGTAACACGCAGCATAGTGGAGAAGGGGTCGCGGAACAAATATCGACGCTTTTACTCTTTCGAGGAATCTCTATTGCCAGAAGTCTCGTCAGTGTAGTGTCTGGGCAAGCAGGGGTCCTGTTGACAAACTTCAGCAACGAGCGTCGACACATTGCAGAGGGTACCATAGTTGCATACTTCGAAGAAATTGTAGAATTCCGCGAGTGCTTCGCAGTACAACAGGCAGAAACGCCGGCCGCTTCAACACCACTGCCTGTCGACGTGAGCACAGATTTATCGCCAGTGCAGAGGCAGAGTCTTCTAGATATTCTCGGCCAGTTTGAAGATTGTTTTTCGTCGACCTCGAGGGTAAATCAAACGCCACTGACAAAGCACCGAATTATAACGGAAGAGACGGCAAGACCAATTCGACAAAACCCATACTGCGTGGCACCGAAAGAACGCGAAGTAATCAAAGATCAAGTCCAAAAAATGCTCGATGATGACATCATTCAGCCGTCAAAAAGCCCTTGGGCATCACTGGTAGTGCTAGTTAAGAAGAAAGACGGCAGCTTACGCTTCTGTGTGGACTACCGCAAGCGGAACCACGTGACAAAGAAAGACGTATACCCACTACCACGTATTGACGATTCACTTGACCGGCTGAGGCATGCACGCTTCTTCTCGTCGATGGACCTGAAAAGCGGTTATTGGCAAATCGAGGTCGATGAGCGGGACAGAGAAAAGGCTGTTTTGTTACGCCTGACGGGCTTTACGAGTTTAAAGTCTTGCCCTTCGGATTGTGCTAAGCCCCAGCAACATTTCAGAGACTGATGGACGCCGTCTTATTAGGCCTTTAGTGGCAGACGTGTCTGGTATACCTCGACGACGTCATTGTTTTCTCACCAACATTCTAGGAACATCTAAGACGGCTGCTATTAGTATTTCGAGCAATACGGTCTGCTGTCTTATCGCTGAAACCTGAGAATTGTCATTTCAGTTTCAAGGAGCTCCGATTCTTAGGACATGTGGTGAGCCACGAAGGTGTTCGTCCGGACCCCGACAAGATCGACGCCGTTCGAAAATTTCCGGTGCCAACAGAAAAGAAGGCCATAAGACGTTTTCTTGGCCTTTGCGCCTACTACCGCAGATTTATCGCCAGTTTCTCGCACATAGCTTCACCCTTAACACGCAAAACGAGAGACGATGTTCCATTTTTATGCGGCGAAGAGGAACAAGCAGCATTTGATGGTCTACGACAGCGCCTGCAGACACCCCCTGTGCTTGCTCACTTTGACGAGGACGCTCCAATTATGATCCACACTGATGCCAGCAACGTAGGTTAAGGCGCTGTACTCGTCCTATGGCAAGACTCAGCCGAGAGAGTGATTGCATATGCAAGTAGGACGCTTTCCGTGCCGAGTTCCATAATTCCACAACGGAAAAGGAATGTCTTGCTGTAGTATGGGCAATTATGAAGTTTCGCCCATACCTCTACGGCCGTCCCTTCCACGTAGTCAGCGACCAACACTCTCTTTGCTGGCTGACCAACTTGAAAGACCCGTCCAGTCGGCTAGCGCACTGGAGCTTACGCCTACAAGAATTCGATATGACGGTCGTCTATAAGTCGGGACGACAGAACTCTGATGCTGATTGCTTATCCAGGTCGTCTATAAAGCAAGATGATGTCTCAGAAGATGATGACATGGCATTTTTAGGAGTGGTCGACATGGTCACCATTTCGTCTAAGCAGAAAGAAGACAGTGAGTTGCTCCCTCTTAATAATTTTCTTAACGGCCAGTCTACAAGCATTCCCAAGATATTTGCAAGGAGCCTGCCATCATTATGCTTGCGCAATGGTGTCCTATACAAGAAGAACTTTGCCCCCAGCGGAAAGGCCCACTTACTTGTCGTCCCGACATCCATTCGCGATGAGATCCTGAGCGCTTGCCACGATGAGCCAACCTCCGGCCACCTCGGATACACGCGCACATTGGCCAGAATCCAACAAAAGTACTACTGGCCGAAGCTTCCAGGCACTGTAAAGCATTACGTCCGCACGTGCCTCGATTGTCAACGACGAAATTCGCCACCTTTAAAACCAGCCGGATTGTTGCAACCAGTTCAAGTGCCCACCATGCCTTTTGCACAAATCGGAATGGATCTCCTTGGACCATTTCCGACTTCGCATACTGGAAATAAGAGGGTAATTGTCGCTACGGACTATCTTACTCGCTACGCAGAAACAAAGGCTTTATCAAGTAGAACCGCAGTAAAAGCGGCACAATTTTTCATTGAAAATATCTTTCTGAGGCATGGTGCTCCTAAAATTATAATAACAGACAAAGGTACCGCTTTCACGGCCATGCTCCGCAAGTCAGTGCTTGAGTTGAGTGGAACAGCGCATCGAAAAACTACCTTCTACCACCCACAAACCAACGGCTTAACAGAACCCCTCAACAAGACAATTGCTGATATGCTTAGTATGTACATCGACGTGGATCAAAAAAATTGGGACGACGTTCTACCATACGTGACGTTTGTCTATAATACGGCGCAGTAGGAAACTACACGGAGCACGCCATTTAGTCTTCTTTATGGCCGTGAAGTGACGACAATGCTTGATGCCTTGCTGCTGCACGACTGCGAGGATACAGACACGGATGTTCAAGCCTTTACCCAACGAGCTGAAGAGGCACGGCAGCTAGCACGCGTGCGAATCGCCCGTCAGCAGAGTTACGACGCACAACGTTATAACCTGCGACACCGATACGTCACTTATCAACCAGGTGAGAAAGTGTGGGTCTGGAGCCCTATTCGCCGACGCGGCCTTTGTGAAAAGTTACTGAAGAAGTACTTTGGTCCCTACAATGTTATACGGTGCCTAAGTGACGTGAATTATGAGGTCATCCCTGAATGTTCCTCGCGAGCTCAAAAATCTGAAATCGTACACGTTGTGCGGTGAAGCCATATTGCAGTGAGCCAGTTGCGTAATACGTCAACTACATACACCGCGTATTCTGAGGCCGAGCATCGGGTCGATGCTCTTCCTAGAGGGAGGCAAATGCCGCATTCAACCTTCAGAGAAGAGCTCGCACAGCCAGAGAGGAAGACGAAGCTCTTGCCCGGTCCCCTTTACGAGCGCCTTTCATTTTTAATTAAAGTTAGCTCTTCTATATCGAACTCCTGCTGTGTCTGCGTCGTGACAATATCTATACATCTTCTGTCTGGCTGTAGTTTCTCCTCGTGGTTCTATACAGCCTCCGCTGTATTTACTGCAGTGAAGGATACAGGAGAAAAATTATTCACGATTATTCTATTGAAACCACTGCCGAAACAAAAGTGTCATAAGTTCTCTCAACGTGACACACTTACCGGACATGGAGAAATAAAAGGAAAACTGTGGGCGATGCCAGAAGTCTTCCACATCTGACCCAATGTACGCGATGAATCCTCCGTGTAACTTGGCGAAGCCGGGCCATCGACACTCGTGTGCATGATCGTAGATGTTCCTTACATTTTGCCTCTGGTGCGACAGGGAGGAGCTGACTGGCCGAGACCTAGATGGAAACGCCATTGTGCAGTCACCAAACTGCTCGCACAGTGAATTTATATAGCAGTGCGATAGAATTCGAGCGAAAACCTTACGAGTGTTAATCTGCAGGGAACGGCTTTCTTTTATTGCATTTTTGTTCTAGCGACGTGAATGGCAGAAAGTAACCAATTTTTTTTGTGTTTTTTCTTTGTCTTATTTCTGTTTCTTAATTCTCCAGAGACTTTTGTTTCTGTCCTTTATACGCCCAAAGTTCGCGCGAACGATGCCGTTGGTTGGGGAAATGGTTTTGCTTCGAAGGGCGATTACCGAGCTGCGCACTTTTTTTAGACCCGCTGCCACTGGCGCCACTCACCCTCACGCTAAATCTAACAAATATAGCTTAGACCACGTCACGACGACTACCATATGTTTTTGTGTTAATTTTAAAGTTCAGCATGGCTATTATTCTGCTGTTCCATTACAAGAGCTTTTTCCAAGTGTCATGCGAGTGAGAAACTCAACGCTGTTATCGAAGAGCTTTTGCATTGCGCCGTGCAGTCTTCCATTCTGAAGTCATCGTAGTAGATGAGACGTACAGGTGCTTCAAAAGTAAAACCGAGCACGCAAGCTGTGGCCGAACGGGGCAAAACTGCATGCCATCACGATCTACCAGAAGATATACTGGAAATAGCGAGAGTGTGTCGGCATATCCTGCTGACCCTTCCCGATATTCGGATTCTCGCCTTAGTGAAGGATTGAGCGAAGCCATTCTGCTACGATCATTTCTTGTCAGGAGACACTTTGGACGCTTCATCCGCTTGTTTGCCCGCATCCTGAAGAAGTCTCCAAAGGCATGGGTTTGCGCATCGCCAAGATTGTCAGAACTTTTGCGCCGAACGAGCAGGGATGGAAGTAGCATCGTTTTGCTTGCGCTGCTGTTTTTGCGCGGCCAAACGTCGCCAACTTCGCAATGCTTACCAGCTTAAGTCATCTAACGAAGTTTACAAAGAACCGTTCTTTTATCCGTAACAAAAACCAAAACACGCGAATGAACTAATGCGCAAGAGCGTTCAAAGCAGCAAACATGGTCTACGCAAATCCACGTAAGATAAGCATCATTCCCGTGGTGGGTACCAAACAGTCGCAACCCCACAGGTCATAGTAAATAGTGCAGGAACTCTACGCTATCAATGGCGACGCTACGATGCCGCTTCCGTAGTGTAAACTTGCGTATTCAGGTGTGAGCGTCGTTGAACAGCGACACAATCATCACTTTTCACAAGCTGCGTTGATGGCATGAGTAAGAAGGTGCTTGTAGCGTGTCGGGCACCTTACGCGAAAGCTCGTTTGTAAGTCTTCCTTCACCACGCAGTTCACACTATCCGGCAATCTTTTCGTCTCTCTGTAAAGCGGAACAGCAGGCATGATTGAGGCATTAAAACGAAAAGAGCGCCGTAAACCAGGTGCAGGGGTAACTAAGTGTATCTTTTCCTAACTTTGTCTTAAATGAATGGTACCATTTTCGTGAACAATATGCGGGTGCTCTATACTTTTGAAAAGCTGTTTTGAGCCACGCTTCCTTGTCGCTATAAAAAAGGCACATTTTCGCAACACAGACAAAGCAATTAATGCAATACCAACAAATCGGAATGCCATACGTAGTAAGGTTAGCCCATAACTCTTAAGCGTACATGACTTGCTTAGCGTATACGAACTATACGAAATGTCGATGTAAGGGCCGTTCCACGCGCTTCCCGCACAGCCGCAACGCACGTGCCGGCACACCTGCCGCACCCAAACAGAGGGTGAAAGAGCGTCGCCAATTGGCTTATTTGGCCCCCGCTTGCGTGAGGCAGGGGTCCCGGCACGTGCGTTGCGGCTGTGCGGGAAGCGCGTGGAACGACCCTAAGGCAGGACAGCTGCTCCACGAAGCAAAGAGGTCTTTGAGCTTTCTGTCTTCTAAACATAAAGTAAGCGATGAGCGTAGAATTTTCATGGGCCGTCTCTTGTTGTCAGTCGTATGCTGATGTAGTAAACAAATCCTGCAGATTGACGTTGTGAGCGTGCTGTGAGCGAAAAAGAATGTATTCACAATGCCAGCAGGGTGTCAGCATAATTGATATGAAACACGAAAAAAAAGCTACCCTGTTACGAGACTGCGGGCCAGAGAGTGCAACTAGCACTGACTGGGTCCGTAAACTTGTCACTACCTGCTAGTATTTTCTTTTTCTTGTCAGTGTGATTATTTGTTGATACTTGCCCCTCAGCCCTCATTTCGCACCCCCCGCTAGCCTGAAAGCTTTCGCTACCTAATCTAGTTTCACACTGCCCCCGAGATCAGCACACTTTTCATGATGCGTTGATTTGATGTGATGATAGAATAACGTGTTGACATATTATATGACGTCACAGTGACGACCAAAATTGTGGCAATCTTAGACGTCCGGACGACATTACATGATGACGCTATGAAGCAATGCCCTCTGATCACGTGAACTTTCAGTTGTTCTTGTTGACTCCGACGCTGACGGTCATGATGATGGTGATGCTGAGAACATTTTTTCCCACTTTAAAAAAGCGGGAACTGTCCCTATTTAGGGACACATAAGACAGCATCTAAAACCACCCGGTTCCACTGAACAAGTACCCGACCGACCTAGGGAACACCGACGCAGAGATTGCCTTACCAGTGCTCTGAGGTATACGGGTGGGCTGAAGGATCGGTGGGAGGGGAGTGAAGTAGGCAGCATTGCACTTTACGAAACTATTCTCATTGAACTTAAGATTCAAGTATATTTCCTCACTTGAAACAGACCCGTGTGTTTCCCGCCAGCTTGATGAAGCATTTTTGGTAATTGATTTTTATACCACAGTCAATATCACAAGCTGGTTGCAGCAGAGTAAAAGCTATGAGGTTTAAGTCCATTCTTGCGCAGCAACATATAATAGTTACGTTTGTAGTTGAATTATAATTGAACAGTTTTCAACCAACTGCGTTTTAAACGTGCTATATGGAGTTAGACAACACATTACACTGATCAAGATTTACGTTTACTTAACCATTCTGTTATGGTACTGGTAACTCCATTTTGATAGCGGACGAACATTACAGTGCCCATGCACATGCATTCACCCACTTCGATTCAGACTTGTACTTGCTACTTGTCCTGACAGCAATACTAAACGATGAAATCTTTTATCGCTTTGAGCAATCTTAAGCTGATGATATAGAGGAGCCCCAACGGCGAAAATAAGAACGAAATAAAGTTTATAATGAGTGCACACCCTGGAATCGTGCAGGATGTGGAAGTGGTTGGCAAGGTACGATGCAGTGACCATAGAGTGGTACGGTCTCAAATTCGCCTAGACTTGAAGAAGGAATGTGAGAAACTGATACGCAAGAAGCCAATTAATAAGCTAGTATTGAGAGGGAAAGTACGGGAATTCAGAGTCTCGCTTAGGAACAAGTACTCGGCTTTTAGTGAGGAAACCAACCTTAGCATAGATACAATGAATGATAATCTGACAAGTATCAATACGGAGTGTGCAGAGGAAGTTGGAGGCAGGGTAGTTAGACAGGACTCTGTCAAAATTTCCCAGGAAACGAATAATCTCAATAAGAAGCATCAAATCATGAAAATCTCAAGTACAACAGACATAATAGAACTGGCAGAGCCTTCGAAGTTGATTAGTAGGCGTAAGGAATGCGATGTAGGAAGGCACAAAATCGAGAGAATTGAACACGCTCTGAAAAACAGAGAAAGCGTCAAAGCAGTGAAGCGAAAACTTGCGATAGGCAAAAATCGGATGTTTGCACTAAGGGACAAAGAAGGTAAAATAACTACCAATATGAATAGGATAGTTAAAATAGCCCAGGAGTTTTACAGAGATCTGTACGGTAGCCGGAAAAACCACGACATTAATAGTATAAGAACTAGCAGTAACCCAGATGACACCCCACCAGTAATTATAGACGAAGTTAGAAAAGCTTTGGAGAGCATGCAAAGAGGCAAAGCTGCTGGTGAGGACAAGGTAACATCGGATCTCCTGAGAGATGGAGGAGAGGTTGTGTTAAAAAAACTAGCCACCCTGTTTACGAGGTGTATCCTCACGGGAAGAATACCCTTCCGAGACCTTGTCCCTTCCGAGACCTTTTCCCTTTTTTATGGTACGGTAATGATAGGGAAAAACAGAGATAAAGTGACAAGGGAGATTATCGAAGCAGAAAGGATTAGTAGATTAGGGCTGAACTGCATCAGCACTCCTTCTCTCGGTCTTTGTTAAAAACAACTGTCGTTTTTGAGATCATAAGTTTTTAGCGCATGGCAATGGAGGGTTTTCGATCTGTTTGTCTGTTGTTTTCGAATTTCGTGAGCACATATATGTACGCTCCTCGAAATAAAATTATGTTGGAAGTAAGTGCTCCCGTCTGTCCCTTCCCTTGTCCTATGATTCTAAACGCGCTAGGTCGATTAATTAACCAATCAAGTAGGGTGTAAGCCAGGGGGACACATTCTCCCCAATGCTATTTACCGCGTGCTTACAGGAGGTTTTCAGAAGCCTGGAATGAGAACAGTTTGTGATAAGAGTGAATGGAGAGTACCTTAGCAACCTGTGCTTCGCCAATGACATTGCATTGCTGAGTAATTCAGGGGACGAGTTGCAACTCATGTATATGGAGTTGGACAAGAAAAGCAGAAAGGTGGCCCTTAAAATTAGTCTGCAGAAAACGAAAGTATAGTACAACAACCGTGGAAGAGAGCAGCGCTTCTAGAGAGGTAATAGTGCACTTCAAGTTGTAAAAGGCTATGTCTACGTAGGGCAGGTAATAACCGCGGAGCCGAAGCACGAGATAGAAGTAACTAGAATAATAATAATGGGGTGGAGCACATTTGGCAAGCACTCTCAAATTATGACAAGTACATTGCCACTATCTCTCAAGAGGAAGGTATATAACAGCTATAACTGCCAGTACTTAGGTACGGAGTGGAAACCTGGATACTTACAAATAGAGTTCAGCCTAAATAAAGACGGCGCAGCTAGCAGTGAAAAAAATGGTAGGTGTAATCTTAAGAGACAAGAAGAGAGCAGAGTGTATTAGGGATCAAATGGGGGTTAAGGATATCATAGCTGAAAGCAAGAAGCGAAAATGGACATAGGCTGGGCATGTAGCGCGTAGACAGGATAACCGCTGGTCATTAAGGGTAACTAACTGGATTCCCAGAGAAGGCGAGCGAGTTAGGGGGAGAAGGTTAGGTGGGCAGATGTGCTTAAGTTTGCGGGTATAAATTGGCAGCAGTAAGCACAGGACCGGGTTAACTGGCGAAACATGCGAGAGGTCTTTGTCCTGCAGTATACGCAGTCAGGCCTATGATGATGATGATGATGATGATGATGGAGCTGAGAAAAACTAGCAGACATAGGTAGTAGACTCACTTGGACTGAGATCAAGCTGTGAGTTTTAGCCTGAGTGAGTGCGGGCCAGGAACAATTTGGTGAGTCCGAGTTAGAGTGAGTCTCCTTCAAGAAACTTTTCGTGAGTGTGAGTTCGTGTGAGTTTGGCCCAAGAACATTTTGGGTGAGTTGGAGTCCGAGTGAGTCCGAAGCGCAACATATAATTCTGCATTGAGTCTGAGTGAGTTCGACCTTCTTTTGCCGACTTATAATCAAATTTATACTCTTCAGCCTTACTATCCGCTTTACTGACACTCATGGTTATTGCCACATATTCCAAAGTAGTGCCTTTCACACACAAGTTTAATATTTATTGATTAGAGCTAGGTGCGAATTATGTAGGGGTGGTGCCTCGATCTCCCCTTCGCCAACTCTTCCGGGGAAGTTCTTGAGAAATATATTTTATATATACATCTCTTCCAAGTAAAGTGACCTTACTCATAACTCATACTTTCTATTAAAAGGTACTGTATCAATTGGCGCTAAGAAGAGCACCAGTGATGTGAGATATCGGTGCTAAAGAGCACTGAAGCCACTTTTGAAAAATTCAGTTCAAGGCTAACTGACCTATGAGTTGACGGACTCGGACTCGCTCACACTTAGATCAGGCCGTGAGTACGAGCCTGAGTCAGCCCGGGTGAGTAGTTTTGATGAGTAGGAGTGTGGGTGAGTTCAGTTGAACAAAATTATGGTGAGTGTGAATGCGAGTAAGTCCGTTTGGTGGGTGTGAGTCTGGGTGAATCCTAAGCGCAAAACACCTGTAAGGAGTAAGTCTGGGTGAGCTGCACAAGTTTTTCCAACCTCTGCTAGCAGGTACGTTTTCTACTTATTATTGCAATTGGCCATTCCTTCAGCCACGCTTCCTAAGCCTTTTCCAAGTTAGCTTCAAAATGAACCTTAGAAACAGTGAAAAGTAGACACTAACGCATTGCTTTCCAAGCGTCAGAGCGCAAATAGAACGCAAACACGAAAGAAGCGTTAGAACATACGGGCTATCGAACTCCCGGTTAGGACTTCGAGGCGCAAGGAACCTCTCCGACTTATGCCGCAATGTTTCCTTTTATTAGGGGCGAAGCACCTAGTGCCGTGGGCCTGTACAGGCATCCATCTTAGTACATAACCGCCTAATTCTATCACACAGTCAGCAGGCGCGGATGGATGGACCGACAGACAGACAGACTTAAACAGAAAAACAGACAGACAGAAGGACGGACGAGCGGACGGATTGTCACACAGGCACATGGATGAACAGACAGACAGACAGACAGACAGACAGACAGACAGACAGACAGACAGACAGACAGACAGACAGACAGACAGACAGACAGGCAGACAGACAGACAGACAGACAGACAGACAGACAGACAGACAGACAGATGGAGCTTCATTGATTTACACGTCCCGGACGACTCCGTACGGCCCCGGACACCGGCGCCGCATTCGTTTTTTTCAAGGACCAACTGGAAGCTCCGCCCACTCGTTCGAAATCGCTCGGACGCATGTAAGTTTTCGTGTGTCTGGCGGCCTGCGGGCGGCCCAGAACTGCCCGAACAATTTCTTTCGGGCAGCTGACAGCCGACAGCGCGGGGCATATGCCAGTGCAGCCATCTTAAGATAGACAAGGAAATTTCTGACGTGCTATTGCTCTCTCTTTGCTTTTCTATCCGTTTCTCGAATGTTTTAGATTTCGCATTGTTTGCGCACCCAGTTCTTGTCATCGGTGTTCTGAGCCATGTCGAGGATGTGCGTATTCCCGAAGATAAGGCAAACACGCGTTATACTCACAAGAAAAAACAGCGGTGAAACGACCGCACCAGTTTACGACGTGTACGCGCTCGAGTAGTTCACTTACAGTAAGTTGCATCACAACAGAAATAGGTATACTTTATTACCTAACGGCTGTTTAGGTTGGAATTAGGTCAGCGTTGTGGCCCATGTCACAGCTATGGAGGTAGCAGATGGCAGAGCCTGGCATAGCAGACGCCACAGCGGATGCAGCCAGCGTCAAGCGTGCGTCAAAAGTCCCGAGCCACCCCGAGCGGCTCGAAGCCGCTCAGGCTGGCTCCGGACTTTTGGATCATGTGCATATGACGTAGCCGCCTATGAACCGAGGCGCCCGCGAGCTGCCGGCGAGTAATCCGGGACTTGGGAAATCGATGAAGCTCATGGACGGATGGACAAGTGGACGGATGGACAGACAGACAGACAGACAGACAGACAGACAGACAGACAGACAGACAGATGGGGGGACTTACAGATGGACAGACCAATGGATGAACGGACAGACAGACAAAAAGACGGATGGACGAGTGGACGGATGGACAGACAGATACATGAACGGACTGACAGATGGACAGACCAACAGACGAACGGACAGACAGACAGGCAGACCAACGAACCAACGGACGGACAGACATACACACGACGAACAGAGACGCATGCATACAGACGGACAGACCGATGGATGAATGTACGGATGGAGGATTCATTGTTTGCCGACAGAACCTTCCGAAGCTTCACCCCACTCATACTTATTAGCCCTGTTAATGAAGGAATGGGTGAATACCTTCATTATGGACCTTCGGTGCATGCGTTTAGCGCGCAGCGGGCCGCTTCCACGTCCGGAGAGAGACCCTCCGCCGCGTCGTGGGCCTGATAGACAGCCCAGAGCTGTGCTTCAAGGTCCGTGCTGCGCGAATATACTGCAATCTTTTTTTAGAGGCGAAGCTTCTTATAGCGGCAGCCGTTCATCCCTCGTAATCGTAGTAGTAGTGTGTAGCCAGTCTTACATTTTGACCTCCAAAGTGGTGCCAGTGGGAGATTTTTTCTGTGCGCTATTGAAAAATAAAAAATTCGCAGTGTGCGCGTTAACTAAAAGCTAAATTCTCCTGTCTTTCATTCTACCTTAGCAGCCATTGGCATGTACATTAGGCACTATCTGACAAGAAAGAATTGCTACGTTATACTCACTGGGCGTAACCTTGTTTTTAGATTGATTTAGCGAGTGTTGGGCCGCAGTGCCATGAATACAGTGAACTAGTATATACCATGAACTCGAGGTGGTTAAAGGTGGGAAATAGACACGAAGCGCAAGCCGTAAGAAAGTATGCGTGCGCCTCTGCTCGTTCAGTCTTTGGAATGTACACTGGATGGTGGTGCTTCTATATGAGAAATATATGATGAAAAGATACGGGATGGTACTTGGAGTGTTGAATAGGTAGACGAACGGACACACAGACAGATGCATGGACGAATTCACGGATGGCTGCGCAGATGGATGGACGCATGGACGTATGCACGAGCAGATGCATCGACGAACGCAAGGACGGACGCACAGATGGACGTACAGACGCACGAACAGACGCGCGCACGGACGGGCGAATGGACGCACGGGCGGCCACACAGACGGACGCATGGACGGACGGAAGCAAGAACGAATGAACGGACGGATGCTTCGCCCCACTCTCCATAATTCACTCCGTGGATATGGTGCCATTTTTTTCAGTGTGGGGGTTGGGAGGGTTGCTACAGTTTCAGCAGAGCACCGAGAACATTGGTCGTCGTCGTAGGCTCTCCTTGCTAGCGCAACGCGTGTTGATGGTTTTTTGCGCTACGTCTACTGCCCAACTATGAAAGGGTTTTTTACGGCCGTGCTTTCCCTCTACTCGCCCAGCATGTCCGCACAGGCTCTGAAGAACCTCTGAGCCGACGGCGTGGTGTGGAATATAACATCGAGAAGGGTGTTCGTTCTTTCCACACGAAAGCGTCTTATGCTGGGGTCCACCAATACTTCAGCGACAAACTTCCGTCATGAAAATGTCGTCCAAAAATACGAACTATCAGAAAGCAAAGGAAGAAAAATCTCGGGCAACGACCGTCGAACCCACGGCCTTCTTATATGCCACATCGGAGGCTGTGCAAGCTACACACTGCTCAATGGCTACCTTTTTTCCCATTTACCTTGGGAGCTTTAGAAACGCGTCTTTAACATCTAACACTGTCATTTCTTAGAAATCTTGGTGAAGTGGAATAATGCATCATGACCATGATTTCTATGATTATTTCTTGAACACGTAGTTTATACCCGCCCATCCTATTCAACACATTTCCAATAAAAAAGTGTAATTTTTCTCACTAAATGAGAATATTGCCCCTATTGTCCGGCTTTCTTATAGCATCCATCCGTTTCGAAACTAGCTTAGCGTCACCTGGTTCTGACTACCCGTTCTCCACTTACGCTCGAACCGCAAAAAAGTTACATCATATCCAAGGAGTGAATGATGATGAGTGGGCCGAAGCTTCGAAGGGTTTTATCGGCAATGAACCATCCGCTGGCAGCGTCCATCCATCCACCCGTCCGTCCATCCATCCATCCATCCATCCATCCATCTACCTACCCATCCATCCATCCATCCATCCATCCATCCATCCATTCATTCATTCATTCATTCATTCATTCATTCATTCATTCATTCATTTATTCATCCGTCCGTCCGTCCGTCTATCTGTCCGTCTGTCTGTCTGTCTGTCTGTTGGTCTGTCTATCCATCCGTCCGTCCGTCTGTCTGTTTGTCCGTCTGTCTGTCTGTCCGTCCGTCCGTGCGCTTCGTCCCACTCGTCATCATTCACCTCGTGAATGTGCTGTGATTTTTATTTCATTTTTGCAACACGTTAGCGTCGGCTAACAATATTCAAACTTTAGCCCTACCCAAGGAGGATTTTTCTTTAATCCTCCTTCGCCCTAACCCATTCAGTCCCTGCATCTTTATCAATGAGTTTTAAAATTTTGCTAATTGCATGCTATTTCCCTTTTCCAATTGTTACCTTATTTGTTTAGTGTAGCCTAATCTTCACTCTAGATATTTCGACTCTTTTGGCGTTCTTTAAGCGTTCATGAGAGTTTCCAGACAACTCGCACCGGCGCTTGACAAGATGGTCCGAAAACAGAAAAGTTATGAACTGAGTTCAAGCGCTACTAAGTTGATGTAGAGAACCATGTATTGTGCTGTGGAATAACACCACATCATTTATTTCTCAATACATTCAACATAGAGTGATCGCTAAGAAGTGATGACCAGTTGTGCTTCATCGAAAATTGACCCATTTTACTACTTTCCTGAATAATTTTGTCGGAGCTGATTTTTAGGGCTGAAGCTTCTTAGGCGTTCCCTCTCCTATAGTAGTAGTAGTAGTAGTAGTAGTAGTAGTAGTAGTAGTAGTAGTAGTAGTAGTAGTAGTAGTAGTAGTAGTAGTATGTAGCCATCTATAGTTTATAAGTTGCTAAATCGATGGTGTTGTGTGTATATGTTCTTGGGAATATAACTTGATGGCGTTGGACGTTTTCACAGCATACCCATAGAGTAAATGGCGATGAGTGGGGCGGAGCGTCCATCGTTCACACGTCCTTTAGTGTGTACATCTGTTTGTCTGGACATGATTTCGTCCATACTTCCATCTGGCTATCCGTGCTTCTGTCCGTCCATTCGTACATCCGTCCGTCCATGCTTCTGTCAGTTTGTCCGCGTGTGTGTGTGCGGGCTTCTGTACATCCGTCCATGCGTCCGTCCTCGCTTCAGTTCATCCATGCATCTGTCCAACCATTCGTGGCTCTGTCCTTCCGGACAGACGCTTCGTTGCACTTATCATCATTCACACAGTAGATATGCTGTGATTTTTTATGCTTGTTTTTTATCCTGAAATGTTCGACAATTTAGAGTTAAATGATTCTACTGCGGGAGAGCAGTGGAGTATAAAATGTTGTTAGTGATTCAGAGTACTTGATTCTTTACTATGGGAGATTATAAAGCCGTCTTGTACGACTCACTCAGCTTTGTTTAGAAAAATGGTTGAACGATTCAGAGTACTGTATATTCTACTATGAGAGAACATATAGCCAACCTGAATGCCTGTTTATAAAAAGTTGTTAACCACTCAGAGTACGAGGTGCTCTACTAAGGGGGAGCATAGAGCCGTCCCGTGGGCCTCACATGGTGTCCTGCAGTCAGCCAGTACCTATGGTGCCAATGAATGCTCAAACTTTCCATGCATCCCTCTGTGAACGACCTCCTGAAGCTCTCTGGGATCCTCTCAAGTTTCCTTTATTTTTCACCAAAGTTTCCTATGTCAAAAAAGGGTTCATCTAGAACACTATTGTAAAAGCATCGAGCCCTTGCGTCCTTTAACCTCGTATAGGAACAGTTTCAAATGTCACATGAAATTACACGCGAGCTACACCATGCTCTCAACACGTGGAAGAGAACTTCTAAGCGGAAAACGACATGTGGGGGCATGCAGAAAACTCACTTGGTAACCGCTTGCGCTCCTGGGTCACGTCCGGCTGGGGACTAAGGCCAGTGGAGCCCTGGACATAGGGCCCGAACCATAGAAGTTCTAACATGCCTTTTTCCCCCTTCAATAAAGTTTCACTCTCTCTTTCTCCTCACACAAAGTAATCACTTTATGTCGGTAAGCGTCAAAGGTCAGCCACTTCTATTGTTACAACTGTTAGCATACAAAAGGTCACACACCCGATCTTTACTGAACAATAGAGAAGAGTGTCCTCTAAAATCTGACGTCATGATCGGACATAATAAGGTGTAGTTTACCATAAACAGGGAAACCAACGGGGTTCATAATGAAGTTCGCTAGTATAGTTCGAAGATGATAACCATCAGTCTTGGGAACGATTAGGCTATCACATTCGTATGTCAATCGTACAGTACAGACATGCGGCACTGCAAGTTGTGCAACTACTTTTTCGGCTCTCTCTGCACGATCTTTGACTGTGGGCTTATGTCTTGAGTGCAACAAGCCTAGCCTTGAACAACAACACAACAAAACAACAAACAAGCCTTGAGCGGCTATAGTTTCGAGTCGCTCGAGTAATGAGGACGCGCCAGGGTGCAGAGGTAATGGAGTCTAATGGAGGGAAAGTTGCGAGTGTGTCGGATATTTATTGCAGTCGAGAACCATCAAACGATGTCATGCTAAATTTTCGTAATTCAGATGAGGTGAGAGCGCCTACTCAGAGACGGGAATCTATACAGCAGGCATCTCAGTTTTGCCACATTCAAGAGGTACAAGAACTCTTGAACTTAAAATTCAAAGACCGAATGTGCAGATTGAGTACGAAAAGCTATTGCAAAGTAGAATAAATCCTGAACGCCTCAATGGCAGGTTGTCCAATTTTGAGTCAGGGATGGGTGATTCAAGACGACTTGGTTTTGATTCTATCCAACAATGTTAAAAAGTGTTCAAAGGATTTCGGCACCGAGTGACGCTGATGTACCATTATGATTTGGGGCGGTTCAAAAAGGTTTTGCTAATTGCCGGGTACCGTATGAGAGTCGCGTGCATTTGGTTATGCCAGTCCTAACTGAACGTGTTCGTTACATACTGCGTAACTTTAACCCAGAAGAGAGTGCAGATTACGAGTCTTTTAGGCCAGCTGTGCTGACTGAAGTGAAGCTTTCGCCGGCACAGCATCTGCGAAGGTTTGAGAGGTCCTTAAAGCAAAAGAAGGAGTCATGGTCACCGTTCGCGTCTCGCGTCAAAACGTATTTCTCTTACTACCTCCAAGTGACAAAGGCTGACACGGTAGGCGTGATAGCAGAACTCATGCCAGCTCTCACAGCATAAATTTGGGACTTAGTACAGAAGGTCTTGGATATGCGAGACTTCAAGAAGTCAAGGAATGGCTTAAACTAACTCAGATCACTAAAGCACTCCAAACTTTCGACAAGCAAAAGGTACAAGGCTAGCTTCTGAGCAACTAGCTGTAGAAATCGGCAAGAAACCGATGACAACAGTTGTAAAAAGAACGCGAAAGTGCCAAGTATGTCAGGGCTGAGGTCATTTCGCAAGAGTGCCCAAATTTTTGTAATAAAAATAACAACGCAAAGAAGGCTGCCGAGCGCAAGCAAAACCTTCAATAGGTAATGATAGCCCAAGAGATTGGGAGTCAAATACCGGATAGAATTCTGAGTGCAAAGGTAGAAATTTTGAGACACGAGGGCAACGGCACAAATAAATCGCCTTTATTCCTTATTATGTGCGCATATATGCACATATGGGGGTCTGGGTACAGCGAGTGAGATAACTGTAATACGGGAGAGTCTACTTCCGCGAAGCCTAAAAGAGCCACCAGGCACAGGAAGATTGGTTTCCGCGTTCGGGAAAATTATCGAGGCAAGGCTATAGCAACTTTTCCGGTGAAAAAAATAGCCGGCGATAGGTCTCGGAACATCAGAGTGTGGACCTACTTTGTGCGCTAATTAATAATCAAGGTACATTGGAAGCTTTTGTTAAAGTCCAACAGCTCTCGGGCACCCTGTGAAACACCAGCCTCAACTGCTCATGAGGCAGAACCATCAGCTGAGAAACCAAAGGCAGTGGCTTGCACTCATGCCTTAGAAGAGAAAGACGTTTCTGGAGAAGACGTGAAAATCGATAAAAAGAGGGATGAGTCAATAGGTCCAATAAAAGAGTTTCGCAAAGCGCAGCTGGGTGACCCCAGGCTAAAGATATCATGGCAAGATGCTCGCAGTGGGAAATCAAGCATGTTAATTTCAGAGAAATTGCTGTACCACTGCGACTCAATAGCGGGCACCCGACTGAGTCAGCTAGTCGTCACCAAAGATAGACGCACTGAGGTGATGAGTTTAGCTCATTAGCCACTAGGCGGGGAGGGGGGGCACTTGGGGCCACCAAAAACAAAAGCTCGCCATAGACACAATTTTTTTCGGCCGGGTTGATGTCCACAGCCATGTATCGCGTATAACAGGGGCGTATACGCAGAGTACAGCACACAAGGCCCGTGTTCCCCCTCCCCCCTCGCACCCGAAATGTTTTCGCCATAGTCTAGACAGCGAGAAATACCCCTCCCTCCCAAAAAAAAAACAAATTACTTGGTACGCCCTTGGCATACGACGATGCTTTCGATTAAAAACACAATGGTTAAATTACACGGTGACTACGTAGCGTAAAACCTTTCTACGCAATTTGTGTCTTCCCGTCTCCGTCTTGTTCCAGCACTGTTTCTTCATTGAAAGTGTGCTGCGCAACAAGTAGGTAGTACGTAACGTGCTTAAATACAGTTACATTAAATAGAAAAATTGTGAACTATCACCACTTGTGCTTTTCTAGAGCGAACGAGCACTTGTATGGTGTTGTTCCCGAAAATATAGTGAACAATAATAACGTTTATGATTGTTTTACATGAATTAGTTTCATAAAATGTGAAGGAAAACATTTTAACAAATGAACATGGAGACTTTTGATTGCATCAAAACACAGTTTAGGGCCATACTATCAACACCCGATTAAAAGTTACATTGCTTAGAGTGAAAGTGTAACTTACTATATTCAAGCAAGTTAGCAATACCTTATCGCAAAAGAGATAAAAGGATAGAAAAAAGTTTAAGTGAAACGATAAGCAAGTCTTAAGGGACTGATAAGAAACAGAACAATGCTTTCTACTTACAGTTGTCTTATGTGAGTTTATAAAGGAACCTGTGTGTTTCAGGTATATCTTCGTCCATCTATATCTCAATTCTTCTGTCTCGCTTTTCGTTCAGTCATCCTTTTTTGAATGCAAGGCAACAAATATTGGTGACCAACTAGTTATCTTTCAAGCCTTTGCTAGTTTCTCTCTCTCACACTTTTTTAGTTATCATTAACTCAAGGTCACAGAGCAATGTTGTAGCGTTACTCGTCTTTCGTTAACGGCTGCTGCAAAACAAGAACTTGCCTGTTATGACAATGTGCTAAGCTATCTATCCCTGACACACAACCTATCAAAAAAACCTTCTCGCATT
Source organism: Rhipicephalus microplus (assembly GCF_043290135.1). Taxonomy (NCBI): domain Eukaryota; kingdom Metazoa; phylum Arthropoda; class Arachnida; order Ixodida; family Ixodidae; genus Rhipicephalus; species Rhipicephalus microplus. The sequence continues at coordinate 3,272,626 of NW_027464598.1, read as the reverse complement.
GTTTGTGCGAAGAGCCGAAAATAGAATTGAATTCAAGCTGTACTTTATTGAGACAGTGATTGTCTAGGATGAAGGGGTTAAAGCACATACGACTGCCTGACAAAGGCACCCTATCCACACATTGCTCAGGTTGGGAAGAATCAAGCAACATGTGGAAATAGAGGTAACAAGAATATAATGTCAGAATACAGCATAGGAGCAATCAAAACACAATAAGTGAAATAGATTCACTGAGTACACATCAATAATGGCACATGTTATGGAAATGTCAACAAGAGATCTCATGATAAATGCTACAAAACAGTAGAAAGCAAAAATGAGCGAAAAAACAAACAAATACGGAGCTACACAGAAATTATGATCTTTAACTTTTTCCGGAGGTGGTATCTCAAATTACTGTCCTGAATCATATTGGCTTATTTTCGGTTGCTATTTAGAAAATGTTTCATTAGGTAAGCGAGCGTTTTAGTGCCAAGTGTAGTTTGAAAAACAGGCGTTCTGAGTCGATTGCGCCAAAGGTGATATTTAGAATAGTGAGATGATGATAATAATGATGATGAGGATGATGATGATGGTGATGATGATGATGATATATTTTGGGAGTCATGCAAAGTTCGCCTTTGTGTATGTAAAGCGAGCTTAGGTTGGATGAACCTATCTATTCTTAGTATATTTAGTTTAGAAAACGATGGCACTGCATGATAATTTCGATTAAGGTTTTCGATGTAACGCACATGTTAGTGTTCCTAGATTATCCATCATACTCTGAAGTCTCAACTTCTCCGGTCCGCACCATACGAGTCGTCCTTTATACGACAGTCAAGTAATGATTTTGCGATAATATAACGGTGTATAGACCTCTAACGAGGCCTGTAAGGAGTTTTTAAATAAATAGTGTCATAGCGGATCTCCTATAGGTAAAAATATGCAACGCGCTCTTCCGAGGCTTATCAGGGGCAACACTTTTGGAGCTTCATAAAATGCACGTCTGTGCATGTTGCGGCCTTTTGTAGGATATAGACGATAAGTGTATACGGCTTCTGTTGACGACCGATTTATCTACAGTTGCAGAGGAAACTCACATTGGAGGTCCACTAGAGTATAGCGGATCAGAAGGCACGATCATCTCCGCATTCAAAGAGATGAAAACCTATTTTCAGGTACACGGAAGGAAATGACGCCTTCGATAATGGCTGATATAGCGCTCTCATAGAGTACCGCTTCTTCCGGTCGCATCGCGATAAAAAAATGAGTCCTCTATACCATCGCTCAATTCTTTGCAACGGCCGTAAACTCACAACTTTTTATGAAAAGAGGTGTAAAATGGCGACGCTTCCACTCGGAAGCATTAGCACGTCTCTACGTGGTCGCCGCTCATCGTGAGTCAAGCACCAATGACATTTAGGCGTAAAAAATAACAAACGGGAAAGCGTTCTCTGATAACACTTTATAACACCGTGGACTACGGTATTACTTTAGTAGCAGGCTACAGCGAACTAGCTCAGGCCATCCTCTCTGCCTTATGGCAAGTTCTCTCTGTCTCTCTTCATAAAGAGCCATCATCGAATTGATCGGCATCGGCTATAACAGGAAGCGGAGAAACTGTTGAAGTAGACGGGAAAATAACGACAAATGAAAGCAATGTGACGTGTAGGACCAAACAAAAAAATAAAAATTCAAACAAAACATAGTGCAACTAAGCTCCAGAAACACCCGCTGAACACCAAGGCCTGAATTGTCGTTTATCGATACTAGGGAGTTTCAGTTTAGCGTGCGCAACAGCTTAGCGCACGCATCACCCTAGAGGGAGCACGGCTGCGCATGCGCTGTGCGTAAGGGAAATGCGTGTGTTTGCGCACGCGAGAGATACGTACACTGAATCTCGGCTTTTACGTTGCGCACCACGGAGGAAGGGAAGGTAGGAGAGGCCCTGACGTCACTAGTTGTGAAGCCACGATGAAGCCGGAAGTCGGCCTTATACTGGGCGAATTCTCCTCCCTTGTGTACGTATGAATGCGAAGCAGAAGGTGCGACTCCCTCTCTGTCTCACAAAGAACGTGGCCTGCGCGCCGCGTGCGCCGGTGCTATCCGAAACCAACGGAACGAATTTCAACACAGGGTCTTGCCGCGATACGGTTGACGAAATCTCTGCGTATGGGCGTTGTATTCTTGCACTGCCGGCGTTTACCTTAAACACGGCAAATTGCACGTTAAGCTTTTTTTATTATTTGATGTGTTCTTTGTGAAAATAAAGATGATATTTCGAACATTGCTGCGCGACGAACCAGGCACCGAAATTTGTACAGCTTCTTTCAGATCACTTTTCCCCCCTTTTGCGCTTCTTTTTAGGCTTTATGAAATTTTCGGTCAGGCTGTGGGCTAGACACAACGACAAAAAAAGAAAAATTGCCTTCCCTGCAATAAACCTGGAGGTCCGTAATTATGCCAGTAAAGTCGGCGTCGGTGGAGCTTGTGTGCGTTGCAGCCCGTTGATTTCGCGCCGGCCTCTTTGTTTTCGCCCATCTTTCGTCTGACGCGCACTGGTTTCTACGTTTACCCCAAAGGCCAAGATTTCATTAGGACGAAAGCAGCGAAGATCACTCGAAAGTGCGTGGGAAGACGTCTCCAGTGTGATTCACGCGCACTAGTAGCTACGGAGAACAGAGACCAGGATCACGTTAGGGCGAAAGGTGGGAAAGTTAGCCGAAGGAATGCGTGAGAAAAGGTCTGCGGGAAGCTTCACGCGTCGACACAGCCGCCAAGGACGACAGGGAAAGCCAGCCAAATGCGAGGGAAGATGTCTCCGGGATAAGTGGCTAGTCTTTAAAGGAAAATAAAGAGAAGGCGCTTTTTTCTGTTTTCCTTATCTGGAACACAGGTCAGCGCCAATCGCCAACCGGTAACTGTACAGGAACATGAGAAGCAATATTAGATTACAGTCTTAATAAGGGCCTGTGGACCACAAATGCATCGTCTGTTGTCATAAGAAGCAACACCGCATAACTGTCATTAACCTGCAAGGCTTTCATTGAACGAATTCTTGAGCACAGTCGTTATCTTCTATGATGGATTTTCAGCATAATTTTGACGGACGCTGCAAATTCGGAATTCGCTCCGTGGTTTCTAGTTCAGACACCTGGTTACAACCACCACCGGAGGAAAATCGCGTAGCTATCAATGCGGCACAAATAATGGATGCTGTCGAACACCTGCAGTATGCCACGGTTAGGTGCGAGGCCCATGAAAACGCGCACACCACCGCTGGACCACCTGAACGGTACCGCACCGCACTACATCAATAATAACAAAACGTCGCCATTGTGCCCAGTGAATATGGCCGCTGGGACGTAATTTCCGCCACATTTTTACGCCCTGCGCCGGCTGGGCATGCCCTCTTATACCTTTCCTTCCGCCGTGTTACGCACGCTACAGCCGTTGGGTACCTTAGCAGTGGCTCTCGCGAGATCTCCCCTGGTGATAGCACGAAAACCAAGACGGCCGCAACCAACAGCAGCAGAAGCAGCAGTGCGGTTCAGAGTAAATTCTACGTGCATTTTATGATTGCGCTCGATTTGGAGCTCCTTGCTTACGTGAGGAGCTTAAATCCGTTCGCGGACACCGTGCAATGAATTGTTATCGCTGCGAAATTACAAAAGGTGACGGAAATGCCTTTCAATGCCCGGAATGTCCAAAGTTTTATGTCTCATGCCTTGACTCTTGTCAACTATATAGTTGGCTATTGTAGTTTATTGCCTAGTCACTAGATAGTGCCAAGTACCAATCCAAGACGAAGGTGTTGACATTTAGGCGCAGTCCATATGCCCGTTATCGAGTGCGTTAAACTAATGGTGTAGGAAGCAGCCTTAGCAGTAACGCACGTAGCGCACAAGCCGTTGCGCGCGTACCACCTTGCACGCGCTAAGCTAAACTCGCTATATTCGTCGATTGTTGCGACCAGCCTTTGCAGGCACCGAAGATCCGGGATGAAGAGGTCGAGGCCGGAGGAAGGTGAATTATTTACATTATGTACATGGCGAGCTCCTGCACATGTCGAGCTCCCTATATTGAGCTGGGTGGCTCATTACAAAGGGTACGCTTTCCCCAGATCTCTAGATCGGGGAACGCGGGCAGATGGCACTGTCCAATGACGTGTCACACACAACTTGTGAGGTTGAGGTGCATACCCGGCCAAGTCAACGTCCACTATAGACCTCTCCCTGTTTGTAAACAGTGTGACGTCACTGCGGGCACCCCGCCCCCCTACCCTCTCTCGGAGCAGCAGCTGGTTGGCAAGAAAGTTGCTGCGGTGGCATCATTCTGCATAGCAGAGCTGCGTGTCTGCATTCCTTCGACAGAAATTTCTACATTGCTATGTTCTAAAGTCACAGCTTTTTAAAGAAGGGCTTCACGGAAGTGTCACTACTCATAGTGTGGAAATCTGCTCGTCGTAGTTGGGTGGATGGACAAACTTTGTTTAGAGTACTGAGAGACGCGACTAGCACGCAGTGGGCTTCACGCGCGTAGATGGCAGCCATAAAAAAATCTGATCTTTTTTCGAAAGCGAACGCTTTGAATGTACACGGTTACTGGCAGTATGAGAAATATTTGCGTGGTATGGATGTAAACTTATCCAGTTTCCATCGTGGCATGTGCAATGCAGTTTTAAACGAGGCACAGCATTGGCAGCATAGTTGTGGGCTGCTGCACGCGACGTCACGGATAAAATTCTCACTCATTGCTCACAGGTCTCACACATTCACGTGAAAATCAAAGTGACATTCTGTCACTACGTTTTTCAATAACCCAGTGAGAACTCATGTGATGTAAAACCCGACATTTTATGAATATATAATATCATCTGGCAGACTCACCTTGCTGCATTTAACACCTATAACGTGCTTTCGTACGTACATATTGCTTCTTTAGGCCTGATACACACTTCTAATGTGCATTGTCACTTCATAAGGATCGAGCTGAAAAAGTACGAAGTAGATAAGAAAAGAAAATTTCCGCTGTTTCTATTAACACGTATTAGGTACTCAATCATACGAGCTCTAGCCGTGGTGAAGCATATAGGCAGATTCGGCAACGCTACAACACGCTTATAGCTCTTATGCTTTGTCGTATATATCCATCGGAGATCATGAACTTTTATTTTTCTGCACGCCGTGCATACGCTGAGATGTACCCAATCGCAGATGATCGCGTCAAGTGTATTTTTATCTTGACTACAATGTCAGATCGTAAAGTTTCATCGACAACTGGTTACTGAAACCGGCCAACAATAAATGCCAGTGTTTTCGCAAACAGGACGTATCGCGTTATTCACACTGCACACACCACGCACAATATTCTCAGTTTCACCCTGCGTAAAGGTGAACCAATATTATCGATCCCTTTCAATGCACACTACACGCCACAGTCAACACTGCACATTTTAAAAGGCGATGCCGCTGTTCCTCGCACAGGCCGCCACGTATGTTCACTTCTCCAAGATAAACAGCCAGTTAACGTGGCGAATATTTCATCCCGCACTTTATCACACACCTAGATTTTCTCTGACACATACCAAAGCTAATGTTGCCACTGTGAGATGAAGATTAAGCTTTCAAAAAAAAATGCCCCAAGCACCGAGCGACTGCACCCCACTCAGCCACCGGCGGGAATGTTTTGCCAACCTCCACCTTGCACGTGCACCGGTGACGTCACGCTGTGACGTACCCCGGTAGAGGTGTATTGAGGTGCGGTCACTGCACTGCAATGTGGCACCAACGGGGCTCTTCCTTGTCACGTGTGTGCCGCTTGGCGAGGGGCCCGAAGCTCTCGACAGCATACATCAAAAGGGACACCAAAACAGAGCTCCAAAGGGTCCGCCGAACTGCTCGCTGAATTAGTGGGGCGATTTGCGGCTGCCGCCGCTGTCTTTTTCAGGGAAGATTTTCCTACTGCCAAAACACTTAACGTCGTCTCGCGAAACCGCTTATGGCGTTGGGCGAAATGACTCCCCACGTTTCGGCTAAAAATGACAATGCATGGCTGACATAGGTAGCCAGCCGTTCGGTGACTTGTTCAAGAATTGAAAGAACGCCACTCGCTCGTAAGCCCAGGCACCTGTCGGAATAATATTGTCACGACGTCAAAACAGAGGTCTTCCCGCATAAACTGAGACACCAGAAGCAGGTAGGTTCTTTTAATAGAATGCGCAAGAGAGTTCTTCTTTTTTGCCCGTTTCGTAGTCCTTCGTGGCACATGCACAACTGCCATCGTCTTTCTTGAGGAAGCACGTGACATTTGCCTCCCTCAGAAAGAAGCATCGTCCCGATGCGCAACTTAAGTTCTCTACAAGGCGTATGAAGTGGTCGTACGAAAACGGCAGCCGGGAGCTAATTAACTCGATAAATACGGTTTCATACGCACGACGTGCACAACTTCGGGCAAATGCTTTCGGCGCTTAGAACTACAATCAGTGTCAGGAACAACTTCGTAGTTAACGTCATTCAAGCGTCGCGTGACGCTGTATGGACCAAAGTGCCGTCTTAGCAGTTTCTCAGACAGTCCACGTCGACGTATTGGAATTCAGACCCACACTTTGTCACCTGGTGTGTAGCTAATAAACTAGTGTCGGGTGTCGTAGCGTTGTGCACCTTGATGCTGCTGACGGCAGATGCGCACGCGCGCGAGCTGTCTGGCTTCTTCGGCACGCTGAGTGAATTCTTCGGCGTCTACATGGATGTCGTCACACTCATGCGGCAACATGGCGTCCAATGTTGTCGTGACTTCACGACCATAGATCAGACTGAACGGTGTCATTCCAGTGGTTTCTTGACGAGCGGTGTTATAAGCAAAGGTCACGTATGGCAATATCTGATCCCAGTTTTTATGTTCCGTGTCAACGTACATACTGATCATGTCTGTGAGAGTCCTATTGAGGCGCTCCGTGAGTCCAATTGTCTGCGGATGGTATGCAGTTGTTCTCCGGTGAGCTGTACCGCTGAGTCTGAGAACCGACTCCAAAAGCTCTGCGGTGAAGGCAGGTCCTCTGTCTGTGATCACTGTTGTCGGAGCGCCATGCCGAAGGACGATGTTCTCGATGAAGAACTGAGCGGCTTCTGCTGCTGTGCCGCGCTGCATAGCTTTATTCTCCGCATAACGGGACAGGTAATCAGTGACCACAATAATCCATATGTTCCCTGTTGTGGAAGTTGCAAAGGGACACAGAAAATCCATTCCAATCTGAGTGAACGGCTTTTCTGGTGCTTCGAGTGGATGTAAAAGACCGGATGGCTTACTGGGAGGTGCTTTGCGTCTTTGGCAGTCGATGCAAGTTCGCACGTGATGGTTAACAGCAGCAGGTAACTTTGGCCAGTGGTACTTGCATCGCAGTCGGCACAATATGCTGGTGTATCCTAGATGACCAGCCGTTGCTTCATCATGGCACGCTTCCATAATTTTTTTTCGGAGAGAGGCAGGCACGACGAGCAAGTGCGGGTTACCGTTTGGTGAGAAGTTTTTCTTATAGAGAACATCGTTTCGCAAGCAAAAAGATGGCAGTCCTCTAGCAAATAACCGCGGCACGTTTTCACGTCGTCCTTCTAAATATTCAATGAGTGGTAACAGCTCAGGGTCACTGCGCTGCTCTCGTGCAATAGTGGCCGTGTCGACAACTCCCAAGAATGCCGCGTCGATGTTTTCGTCATCAGGAGCGGTAGTTTCCACTGGCGACCGTGAGAGACAGTCGGCGTCGGTGTGCCTCTTCCCAGATTTATAGAAGACGGTCATGTCAAACTCTTGAAGCCTTAGGCTCCAGCGTGCCAAACGACCAGATGGATGTTTAAGGTTGGTGAGCCAGCACAAAGAGTGATGGTCGCTAACAACTTTGAAGGAGCGGCGGTACAAATACGGGCGAAATTTGATGACCGCCCACACCACGGCGAGACACTCCTTCTCGGTGGTCGAGTAGTTCTTCGTGCGAGAGAGAGTTCTGCTGGCGTAGGCTATTACTCTTTCACAGCCGTCTTGCCACTGCACCAGAACGGCACCCAGACCTTTATTGCTGGCGTCAGTGTGAAGTGCTGTAGGGGCTTCCTGGTCGAAGTGCGCGAGGACTGGAGGTGTTTGCAGGCGTTGTCGTAGTTCATTGAACGCGATTTGCTGTTGTTCACCCCAAAGGAAGGGGACGTCCTCACGTGTGAGTCGTGTCAATGGCGCCGCAATAGACAAAAAGTCCTCGACAAATCGCCGGTAAAAGGCACACAACCCTAAAAAGCGTCTCACGGCCTTTTTGTCGCGTGGTGCAGGAAATCGCGCTACGGCGTCTATTTTGGCCGGGTCAGGTCGAACACCCTCGTGACTGACGACGTGGCCTAGGAAGCTGAGTTCGTTAAAACCAAAATGACATTTTTCTGGTTTTAAAGTAAGGCCGGCCGAACGTATGGCTTGGAGGACGGTGAATAAACGGCTGAGGTGTTCCTCGAATGTTGCTGAGAATACAATAACATCGTCCAGATAGACCAAGCATGTTTGCCACTTGAGACCTGATAGTACGGTGTCCATGAGGCGCTGAAAAGTGGCTGGCGCCGAGCACAACCCAAAAGAAAGCACCTTAAATTCGTATAGGCCGTCGGGCGTCACGAAGGCCGTTTTTTCACGATCTCTCTCGTCGACTTCTATCTGACAGTAGCCGCTTCGGAGGTCCATTGAAGAGAAATAGCGCGCATGACGCAGTCAATCGAGTGAATCGTCTATGCGGGGCAGTGGATAGACGTCTTTCTTCGTTACTTGGTTCAACTTGCGATAATCAATACAGAAGCGCAAGCTGCCGTCTTTTTTTCTTGACCAAAACCACGGGGGATGCCCAAGGACTTTTCGAAGGTTGTATGACGTCATCCGCGAGCATCTTGTGTACTTGCTTCTGTATCTCCTCGCGCTCTTTCGGAGACACACGGTAGGGGTTTTGCCGAATCGGTCGCGTGTTGTCTTCAGTAATGATGCGGTGCTTGGTCAATGCTGTCTGCTGGACCTTTGACGTACGCGAAAAGCAGTCTTCGAATTGGTGTGTAAGTTCAAGCAGGCGCTTCCTATCTGAGGGCGGTAGCGTAGAGCAGATGTCTACCGACAAAGTTGTCGAGGCGGGGACAGCCGCGTCATCTGGTTGCAAGGTAAAACAATCCCCGGCTCGGTCTACATCGTCGTAGTAGGCAATTGCGGTACCCTTCTGTATTTGGCGGCGCTCATTGCTGAAGTTTGTGAGGAGCACTTCTTCCTGTCCACCAGTAAGCGCCAGAACGCCCCTCGCGATGTAAATGCCTTGCGTGAACAAAAGAATGACTATGTGCTCCGCTATCACATCTTTATAGCAAGGACACCCACTGGACACCGACACAAGGCAGCAGGATCTCGGTGGGAGTGTCACATCGTCGGCCATTCGCAAACGGCCGCGTTGTTCTTCACTGCTGTTGTCGGCATAAGGATGTGCGCAAAACGTCACCATACGTTGAGGGATCTTGATAACAGCGCTATGATCTTGAAGAAAATCCATTCCCAAAATTAACTCTTTACAGCAGTCTGGCAAGAAGACGAAAGTGGCCACGAAGCTAGAATCCCCGGTGCGAAGTCTAGTGGTGCATTTACCCGTGGGTGTCATCAGCTGACCACCGGCACTCCTTATGTGCGGCCCTGTCCACGGTGTCTTGACCTTTCTAAGGCGGTCGGCGAGCTCTTGTCGCATGATTGAGAAGTCGGCGCCAGTGTCGACCAGTGCTGTAACGTGATGTCCATCAATGAGAACGCTCAGATCGGCACGTACAACTTCATCAGTATTATTATTCGTCGTCGTATTCATCGTTGTTGTCGCCATACCTTCTTGCGATGATTGGGGGAACTTTTCAGTGTGTCGACGATTGGCAACCTTGCCCCCCGAGGTCGCATCAGTTAGTTTCCCCGGCGCGGGCTAGGCGAACGGCCTCTGGTGACGTCCGCGTAGCTCTGAGGGAAGTCACGGTGACGCGCAGGTGATGGAGATCGCCAGCGACGCGGTGGGGTTGCTTGAGCAGGCGATAGTTGATCGGCATCGTGGGCACGACGGTCTTCAGAGCGGAAAGAAGCGGGACGAGAAAAGTTCCCGAACCCAGAATCGCCGTGACGGCAATAGCGGGCAATGTGACCGGGTTTTCCGCAGCGGTAGCAAATAGGTCGATGGTCGGCCATGCGCCACAAGTCAGTTCGGCGAACTGGTGGTCGTCTCGTAGAATCCCGTTGCCACCAAGGTACGGCAGTGGGTTGTGGCTGGAAGGGCGTCGCCACAAATGTCGGTGGAGGGCTACGGAGCACATCAGCGTAGCTCGCTGGATGTGGCTCAGGACTTGGCGCGGGTGGTGTAATGGCTTGCCTCAACTCCTGGCGAACGATTTCAGCAACAGATGCGACTGGCGGTTGGGCAGGGGGAACGCAGAAGGCCCGAAGTTCCTCACGCAGTATTTCCCTAATCATTTGTCGCAGGGAACTTTCGCATACGGCTGTGTTCTGAGCTACAGCACTTACTTCCGTGTGGCTCTGCAGGCGGTCAAAGTGTCGGCGTCGTTGTTACAGTGCGCGCTCGATGACTGTCGCCTCTCTTATGAATTCATCTACTGTTGTAGGTGGATTTCGTACGAGGCCCGCAAACACTTGTTCCTTAACACCCTGCATTAGGTGACGCACCTTCTTCGTCTCGGGCATGTCAGGGTCAGCTCATCGAAACAGACGGATCATACCCTCTGCGTACATGGCGGCTGTTTCATTGGTTTTTTCCACGCGTGCCTCAATCACTTCCTGTGCGCGATCCCGTCGGTCCGAGTTCAAAAATGTAGCGAGGAGCTTTCGACGGTAGTCTTCCCAAGATTGGAATGTAGCCTCGCGTTTCTCATACCACGTGCGAGCGCTATCTTCTAGTGCGAAATATGCACGGCCAAGTTTGTGCTGTTCGCTCCAGTGGTTGGATACAGCTACCCGTTCGAACTGTTCGAGGCAGTCCTCGACATCCTCGTACTCTTCCCCACGGAAAACTTCAGGAACGCGAGGATGTTCAAGAGTTACCTGTGAGGGAAGAGTGGTCTGCGATGGTGGGATAACCGTGGATGTCGTAGGAGCTGCCATGCTGGAAAGAGGCGGAACAGGTGCGGACTCTGGACTTAGGCCTAGTAGGCGCCGACTGAATCGGTGCACTGGAGTCGTGACGAGGGGCTGAGTTTCTGGACTAGGTGAACGGGTCCGAGCAAGACTGTCCTGCATCAAGTTCTAGGCCCCAGCACCTCCACCAGTGTCACGACGTCAAAACAGAGGTCTTCCCGCATAAACTGAGACACCAGAAGCAGGGAGGTTCTTTTAATAGAACGCGCAAGAGAGTTCTTCTTTTTTGTCCATTTCGTAGTCCTTCGTGGCACATGCACAACTGCCATCGTCTTTCTTGAGGAAGCACGTGACCATATTCTACTATGCGCGAGCGCCACCCATTCCACTCAAGCTGCAGAGACGCGAAACCAGCAAGCTCAAATCACGCAAGAATATTTATTCATTTACCTTTGTATTAACTACTTGTCGAGTCGTTGGGACAGTTCATCAGCACGTTGACTGTGATTTATTTAAAAAGATGAGTTTAATTCATTCATAGAAAAAGTGGCGGTATGGTGCTCTGTCTCCTTCTGGTATCACGCCAACAAACACTTTCTTTCGTCACTGTCAAAATTATCACGCGGACAACAAGATTGACATAAAACTTGAAAAATATCAGGCGCTCAGAAGACCAAATCCATTTTTTTCGCAATGGACAATTTCTCAAGAAATATTTGACATTTGTTTCTCACTATTCATTAATATCAGATATATAAACAGCAGTATGTCTCCATATGTCACGACACTATCTTCGTCTTTTTATTTCATAAAGCGCGCTACCGGGGCCCTGTATTTGAACGTCACAATAGCTGAACGAGTGTAGCATCGTTTCATAAGCAAATGCAATCACGGATAACTCTCGATCGCATCACTTTAATACGGGTAGCGCCGTTTTATTGTATATGGTATGCTCGCATCTAGGCACAAATAAATGACAAGTAAGAACATGAAAGCGCACCATTTGTTCCCACAAAAGAGAAAATAACAACCATTAGACATGTTTTCGCTTGACGTGAATTCGCAATATTAGGAAGCGAGCCTTTCACGGATGCTGGAGTTTACATGTCCCTGCCTCCATGTAATAATAGAACTTGCCACGTAGCCTTTTGTTAATTTTTTTTCTCTTGTGCTGTCAAACGAATTCTCTCCCAATTCCAGCCGCCTTGCATGCATTCATGCGTAGCGGTCGCGTACGCCCAGCCATCCTCTGGAGTGTATAATATTCTCAGTGGAATTGACATTTGTCAATAGTGAGGCACTGGGCCACCTTTTCATCCTACAAGTGTTATTTTGCTTGGTACACACGCATATATCGTTGCGCAGCGCCATCCAATTTACTTAAGATGTATGTATGTATGTATGTATGTATGTATGTATGTATGTATGTATGTATGTATGTATGTATGTATGTATGTATGTATGTATGTGCGTATGTATGTATGTATGTATGCATGTATGTATGAATTCTGACCATAGTTACTGTTTTGTTCAAGTGAACAGCTTGCTCATAAATCGACTGCTGAGCACCGGTTCGTCTGTTTTAGTTGAACTTCTTTAGAGCACAGAACAAATACTGAATGCGGAGGATGATTTCAGCAAAACAAGTGGCTCCAATGTATACGAAATGTTATTTCGGAGTAGTTAGAAATGTGAACGTTATCTTGATTCAAACACAACGGTCGGTATAGAACAAAATACAGTCACTTCCAGGTGGCAGACATCTTTGCGGGGGGCATGGGGGGTGCTGCTGATCATGTTGAACGAACTACTGCGCTAGCATTTAGTCTGTTCATAGCACATGCGTGGTGGCCGCCAGTGTTCGCTCGTCATCGGCTGTGACCTAATTATCACGCAGTCCCAACACGCTGGCCTCGCCGACAGAAGGCAACTGGTATAAAGATTATGCATGTTTGCTCCAAACATGGGTGCGAGAGTAAAAATAATCTGGTATATAAGTTGATTTGATTTGTGGGGTTTAACGTCCCAAAACCACCATTTGATTATGAGAGATGCCGTAGTGGAGGGCTCCGGAAATTTTGACCACCTGGGGTTCTTTAACGTGCACCCAAATCTGAGTACACGGGCCTACAACATTTCCGCCTCCATCGGAAATGCAGCCGCCGCAGCCGGGAATCGAACCCGCGACCTGCGGGTCAGCAGCCGAGTACCTTAGCCACTAGACCACCACGGCGGGGCAATCTGGTATATAAAGAAGTACACATAAGAAGGGCTGTGTAGAATACCCATCCAGTATATTGACCTCAAGCGCTGAAGAGTTGTGCACGAACTGATGTTTGCTAATCAAAGCCAGGCAGTTCCCGTTCGAAAGTCGGAATCTCTCATAGAGTGAACCGAAGCGCTACTTTATATTTGTGCCTACTGAAGTGTATAACGTATTTCACACTCAGCGGTTGCGGGTCGTCTGTCTTGCGCAGCCTTCACGGCGCTTGTATATCCCTACATATTGCCTGGAGTCGTTATAGCCTACGCAAACCAGGAGGGGGGTGCAAAAACGGCGTGTTTTTATTATAAAGCCGGACGAATGGCCGTACAAACGTTGCAAACTTTGTCGATGTAAGAATGGGTGGTGTTACTTGTTTCTTTATTTCCTTTGTTAAACTCGCATGTCTGCTGTACCGGTGGCTTGGTCGACTTGACGCAGTTCAGGAGAGTTTCGTCTTTGTTGACGACTATTCACGCCTATAAAAAAGGCGAAGTGTCTCCCCCAAGTCGGTGAAGAGATCTGATCTGATGAGCCTTGTCCAGAAGAGGGGCATTGTAGGTAGAACGAGAGTGACGTCGATTCATTCGATTTCTGTGAAGTTGTTGTCGCCAACGAAAAACTGTATGGTTTTCGAGAGTACGGGTAAAGTTATTGCAGAATAAACCAGGTTTATATCAACGCCACCAGTCATCCCGAGAGTTGAATGTCCGACGACGTTACAAAGCTGTTGAACCTAAAAGGAAAGACGGGATGAGAACTATATGACTCGTGTGTTTCCCGTCATGTTACTATTTTTACCATCAAAGAGCGCTGGAGTAAAAGCCTTGAGGACATCAAAGCAGCACGTACCTGCCGCTTTGATAAAAAGGAAGCATGCACTCCTGAGAGACATAATCTAGTAAAAGACGGCAACAGTGTTCCGGCTCTTTGAATGTCGTCTCTTGAGAATGTTTCCATACAGCACTCTAATAAGATCCCCTAAAAAGTGAGGCGGAATGAAGATTGGATAGAAGATGCAGTGCCGCTTGTGGGGAGAAAAGCTGCTCGTCGTGTGAGACGGAAGATGCGCTCGCCGAAGATAAAACGTTGGATGCTACCTCTGTCATTGATCCTCCCGAGGCGTTCGATGAAAGGAACACAGAGACGCTTAATAAGGAACTGCCACGTTGTCACATACACTTTCGCGAGAAGAGGAAGTGTCTTGGAGTTCTCAGACGTCGTTACCTTGCTTATGCGACTTCACCTTTATCGACTTCACCTTTATCACCTGCCACTGGATAGGTTGGTATTCTATAGCAACCTATGCAGTGGCAGCCTTTAAAGAGTAACACCTGTGACAGAAGCAGTTAAGGTGGTTATGTATGAAAACCGATTATGAGTTTAGTAGACCACTAAATTCTTATACAAACGATAGCAACACACACACACACACACAACACACACACAACACACACACACACCCACGCACACACACACACCCACGCACACACACACACACACACACAGAAACACACACACGTGCGCTCGCAAAATACACTTCTTAAGCACCACGAGTGCCCACACACAAGAGAAATAGGCAAAAAAAAACGTTCTGGATTAAGTTTACGTCATTCTTGTTGTCCTTATGGTGGCTTGTGCGCTACTTTCGAAGAGTGGGCTGCAGTGACCTTATTTGTACATCGATCTTTCGTCACTTGAAGCCTTGATATTGCCATAATTGTTTTTCTAGTTTAGATTCATTCCTGAATACGGCATTACAATATAATTTACGCCAGCACTAAAGTAACACGTTTTGGCAAATACTGGCCTGCGTATTAATTTTGCCGCCTTCAGGTAGCGTACCACAGCTAATTGGTCAGTGGCCTTCACTCAAGACGCTGCATTACAAAAGCGGTTTTGCAACTGTACCGTGGCCCGTGGTCAGTTATTGCTGCCCTCAACTGTCCTTACGACGTATTTTCCCGCATACTTTTTATTGTCCCCAGAAGTACCGAAGGCAAGCTGTTGTTCATCCACTTTTACCTGGACTAATTACTTAGTAAGTAAATTTCATTTAGCAATTGATGCGGCGCCCCTAAAGCTTTCTTTATTGGCTTTGAGTTTTGTTAATATGATGTTTCATAGGTTTTATTGTGGTGTTACTTTAGGGACCGATCAATACACATTCTTTCGTTCATTCAGATAGATCGAAATAACGGTGTGTATAAATTGAGGTAATGAGTCGTCTACCCGGGTGCAGCTTTCATCAGAGGAAAATCAGGCTACAGCTGAGATGTCAACAAATGAATCCACTCGCCCGTCTCTATTACTTTGAATGTTTTACATCCGCCCCGGAAAGTTTTCGCTGCACGCACAGGCACACAACACTTCCTCGTGATAGACCTTATCTTGGGGGCTCTTCCCTTCTGTCCATGTTTGATTTTCCCGATTGCCGTTTCTGCATTCGAATGTGGTTCATACTTGTGTGGCCTGGGTTTGGTTCTAACGAAAACGTGCCCAACAGTTATAACGAGTTTCATTGCACGCCAATACTTCACACATTTCTATAGATTTGAAAGCATAGAATACCAGTACTCTAAATCGTTGAACACTTTTTTTAAACATAATATTCCAGATACAGGTTACCGCTATCGAAGAGTATGGCGGAAATGCACAAAAACTGAGCAACAAATACATTCAACATTCTTTCATTTCGTTGTTTAGTATATATCGCATGTATATTGATAACCCTGCGTGGAGTTCTTGTACGCAGTAGTATAAATAAATAAATAAATAAGTAACAAAATAAATAAATAAATATTGCTTTATGTCATATTTCATATTTTAAACCCCTACACAGCCAACCTGCTTACGTCGGCCCCATAGTAAATTATACACATCACCTTCTTTTCTTTTAAATGCCGAGATTTCTAGGTGTAATTTTGCTTCGCGACGTCACTCGTATCTCACAGCTGTGCAACAGTAGTATTTACTGTGCTGTTAATCGTCCCGATATTCATTAAACACAAACACACAAAATGCAGTGTATTGGGTCGCCAATTGTAAATAAATTACTGGCAGAATGCATGCGATACGGAGGATTCATTGTCATGAAGGCAAAGTTTTTGGTGGCTGGGTTTCAGGGAACCAGGGTGGGTGATAGGGTGTAAGAACAGCAAAAGCGTGATGTAGTTACCACCAGATGAGCACTCTTGAGCGGCACGCTGACAGTAGTATTGTTGTCTTTTTTATTGTTGCTATAAGTAGCTGATGACCCACTTACCACGGCTAGCTGGTGACTTCAATTTCTCGAGCTCGTGATAGTTCATTTGTAGGGAAACACTTCGAAGCATTATTTATGGTTTTGAAACACTGGATTACCTTCTATCAAGTGTGAGGAATAAATGGAACTTAACCATTGATAATCAAGGTATATTATCTAAAACTGACATATTGAATTAGATGTGCTGATTCCGTTTTTCATGAATGCTGGGTTATTGCTGTTATGGTTACTTTTTTCATACATTGATTTGTTATGAATCATCTTGTATGCAATTCAGAGTTGCTTTTTTTAAATATTTGCTGCTACGCGCGTGTTTTCTTCTGTTTTGTCGCTTTTCGCTGTCTGTAATGTTTTTTTGTAATTTTGTAACTGTAACTTTTTTTCTGGGTGGAAGGGCTAGTCAAGCTGTCACATTCAGCGTTTTTCCGTTTACACCAAACCACCTATGCGACGTGTTTTATCACGCGGTTAAATAAATCAAATCAAATCAAATAGCACCCAGCCGCAGCTTCGGCTTCTGAGAGTGCCGAGGCAGGGGTACGAGACTGTACCGTTTTTCCCCCTCTAAAGACACCTGGCCACGTGACCATGAGAAAATAATAGTACTAGGATTTCAGGCCAAAATTACGGGGCGAGCTGTCGAAAACAATGGAGGCACCTCCATGCCCCGGCGTCGTGCAACTGCTCCAGTGCTACTGCTTTTTATATGTTTTCGTTGTAGTTTAACTACACTCTGAGAGCAAACAACATCGCATCAGTAGCACGTCAAGAAATTATAGAACTCTTTCATGCCGCAAGTCATTCCAGGTAGTAATGAAACTATGCATTCCCGTTGAATAACAGATAACTTGATTGTATTTCCAGTTTTCGATCGATTTGTTAAAGACGAAGTAGTTGGCCTCAATAGGTGATTCTATATAACATAAACTACGGGTACCACATTGTTTAGCTTTAGGAATTCTATTGTTCTGTTTATATACAAATTATATCCAAAATTTCTACAACTGTCAAAAGCAGTGTTGTAAGCGGGCGCTACAGCATTAATTTTTTTTTCAGGAAAATCGTATCAAAACTGTGAGGTTTCCTATGAAGTGGCTGACTGTTTCATGCAGGCTATTTTTCGAGTCTCAAAGTAAATGTATTAATACGAAATTTTACCCCTATTAAACATTTTTTTCTGTTAACCACTATTTTCTTTCAAATTTAGGTTCACTTTTTTCAGCGAAGCATTTAGTCATACCAGTGTTAATCACAAGATGACTGTGTGCATGCATTTGATCTCCATACGCAGCCAAAGTTTACACCAACGAAATACCTTCAGCGATCTGTAGGGCAGCGTGTGGGCGAAAATGAATTGCGGCTCAAGGTGCTGCAAACACCAGAGGAACGTACGACGTCCAAATTGACTGCGCGTTGATGCCGAAAGCACAAACGGAGCCGAGAAGCGTCTGTGTATTGTTTGGTATTGTCACAACATTTAGTTGAAGTTTGTAGACTAACTGTTGTGGTTGACTAAACAAAGACACGAAGTAAAGTTGGATGTTTGTGAACCAATGGTCAAACCCTTTGTGAGAGCAAGAAAAAGCGGCACATTACTCTACAATCTACGTTTATTCACGCTCAAATGCCTCAAGTTTTTGTGGGTGGTAGCTGTGCGGTTACCACAGGTGGGGTTACACTGGCAGAGTTCACGTTGGCATAAGCAAATAGAGATAGCATGCGCGAAGTGGAGCTGTGGCTGCTATACCCTAACGAATGCTCTCCGAAATTTCGCACAAGCTCCAATGTGCTATTGTACTTTTCGTTGTCATTTTCGCGTGAGAGCGCTGGAAAGATTCAGGAAGTGAAATGTGCCAGAGATAAACCACTATGAAAACACTCTAAAAGTGGATAACTAGCCATCTCATGCTAAGTGAACCAATATACGATATTTTTTAACCACAACCCATTTATTTGGGTCACAATATTGCACACATAAAATATTGATGTTTCAATTAGTTGCACAACGTAAAAAAACTACCACCTTACAGTTGACTAACATGACTAAAGTTTGAAAATTTTCTGTTAGGTTTGAAAACCGCAGAGCCGACGGCATTATTTCTACAGCTGGTACCACCGAAGACTTGTGATTATGCGCACCGAAACTACGGTGCTCCGTGTTTAGGTTAACACTGGTCTGACCACAACTTGCGGTAAAGCTAAATGCAAATTTCTATAGTTGTACACTCAGGACTGCCAGTTAGTCCCGCTAGCGGTGCACATACATTTGGGCAGCCACAGCAGCTGCTCTATATTGTCCCCGCAAATCTGTAGCGGATGCCTCACTAAGTCTGTCAATTCCCCTCCCCCCCCCCCCCCGTAGAAAAATAGTGGGTATGGTGCTCTCTCACAAGTCGATGAAATGACTGGAGCCCTCCACTATGGTGTCTCTTTAATCAAAAAGTGGTTTTGGCTTTTTAAACAACAACAACAACTACAACAACAACAATATTATTATTAGTAGTAGTAATAATAATAAAAATATTAATTAATATATTAATATTAATATCAAATCTGTCTATTGAGTTCGACTGCAACAGGCTTGCGCCATGCCTGATCAGTTTCCCACAAAGCCTTCCAATTTCAGGGTCGGCTCGCGGTCGTTGTGCAGTCATCGAAGATCAAGGTTCCCATAGAGAATTTGCCATTCTCGTTTTGCGGTGGTGGTGGGTCAACAGAGGCACGAGACAGGCACTCGGCTTCAGAGTGCCTTTGCCTCGACTTGTAAACGACGGTGATGACGAATTCATTAAGCCTCAGACTCCACCATGAAAGGCGACCTGAAGGCTCCTTCAGGTTAGCTAGCCAACGTAGGGTGTAGTGGTCGCTCACAACTTTGAAATGTCTGCCGTAGAGGTAGGGGTTAAACTAGGAGGTATCCCTGATGACGGCAAGACAACCTTTTCCTTTGTGCAATAGCTGAGTTCCGCTGTAGATAGCGAACTGCTAGCATAACTTATGACCTTTGCAAGTCTGTCAATATTCTGCACCAGGTCCTTTCCGAGCCCCAAATGCTTTTGTTCGTGTTTTCCCTGTCGACTTCTTCGTCGAAATGCGCGAGTATCGGCAGTCTCTGCAGGCGTCGTTTTAGTTTTCGAAATGCTTCCTCCTGTGGCGTTTACTACTTGAAGTCGATGTCAGTCTTCGTAAAGTTAGTGAGTGGCTTGGCGATTTGGGCAAAGTTTCTGACGAAACTCCTGTAATAGGCGCACAGATCTTTTTCCGGTGGGTAGTGGGAATGAAGCAATGGTGGTTGTATTTTAGGGTTCAGGGCGTATCCCGAGTTCCTCGTATGCAAAGCGGCGCTTTTCAGGCTTCAGATTAAGCCTGAAGCTCTTGATTACTCAAACTAGAGCGTCGAAGTACTACAGACGCTAGTCAAAGCTTGTGAAAAAGCCAGCGACATCGTCCATGTACACGAGGCAAGTCTGCCACTTCAATTTAGTCAGCATGGTGTCCATAACACGGTTGAATACTGCAGGCAGCGAGAAAACACCAAAGGGCACGACTTTGAACTTTAAGAGGCCGTACGGTGTACTGATGACAGTGTTTTTTCGGTCTTGCTCGTCTGCTTCGCTTTGCCGATATAGCTTGTATTGTGGTCTATCGATGAAATCTATTTCGCGTTGTGGAGTCGATCAAGCGTGTCGTATATTCGGCGAACAGGGTATACGTCCTTTCTCGCGTTCTTTTTGAGGCGCCGATAATCAATGCAGAAGCGTAGTGCTCCATTTTTTTCTTCCCTAACACCACTGCTGACGACCATGGGCTCTGTGAAGGATGAATAAGGTCGTCATGTAACACAATTTCGTCAACTTGTTTCTTTATGGCCTAGTGTTTTTCATGTTGAAACTCTGCACGGGCTCTGACGGAGTGGCCTAGCATTTTCTGCCCTTACAATTTGATGCTTAATGACAGGGGTTTGTTGAATTCTTCACGACGAATAAAAATAGTTATCGTGTTTCAGGAGCAGGTTTTTAAGGTGTTCTTTATGCGTTGGAAGGCTTGGTATAACGTCGAAAGCTGGTTGAAGGGTTTGAGTCGCCGGAGTAGATTCGGCAGAGTCGGTTATGACGAAAGCGTTGCTGGCATTTAATATTCGATGTAGGCAACTGTTATGCCTTTGAATACGTGCTTGTACTCATTGTTGAAATTCATGAGCATCACAGTTGCTTTTCCTCCACAGAGCTCGGTGATTCCTCTTGCGACGCAAATATCCCGGTTGACCAACAGCTGGTCAACCGGGATATCCCGGTTGACCAACGCCTGCAACGGCGCCTTCTAAATTTTCTGGTTTTGGAGTGCCGATGGAAATGGTGAGGCTTGAGCGAGGTGGTAGGAGCCATTGCTCTTCCAGCACATTCAAGGCTTTGCTTCCTGGCGGCGTGCGCAGTGGCAATGCTGTTTCTGTGGATAGCGTTATCGACTTTGCTCTCGCGTCGATGACGGACCCACGATAGTTTAAGAAGTTATACCACGGATGACATCTCTCAAGCAATGCTGTAGTACAACAAAGCTCGCGAGGTAAATTTGGTGTTTAATAGCCACCCTGGCTGCGCACATTCCTGCCGGCATAACTAGGTATCCTCCAGCAGTACGATTTCAGTGTCTACCCAGGTGGCCCTAACTTTCTTCAACTTCGTGGCGAACGTTCTAGTGATGACGGAATAGTCATCTCCGGTGCCCACGAGAGCTGTGACACTGTGGCAGTCGATGAGGACGTCGAGGTCGCTAGTTCGTTGCATCGCGTTATGTCGCCGGGTCTTCTGCTGATCGCAAAGTATCGACATCGGAGCTGCGTTAGGGGTGCGGCAGGTTCTTGAGCTTTTGTCGCGTCATCGGCGTCGGCGGAGAATCTTCTGTAAATCGTCGTAAAATAACCGCACCTCCATCGATTGCTGCTCTTAGTTTTTCTTAAACGGGCTAGGTGACTGGCCCCGGTTCGGGCCAGTGTACTCCCGAGTGCCGATGGTGCGGGGACATGTAGCTGCCGAGAGAGGGTGAACGAGGAGATCCCCGGGGTGTCCTCTGCGCTCCGGGGAGATAGTCGGTAGTGTCACGTGGTCTTCCACCCCACTATAGACGCAGCGCGTCGATGGCGAAACCAAGTAGTCTGGTCTGGTGGTACTGGCAGTGGCGATGCGTGTGCCCAGCTTCACCACAGTGGCAGCACACCGGGTGGTAGTCAGGGGTGATTTAGACGTCAGTGTTCCTGGAAGGGGAGCGCTGGCCCGCAGGTGGGTGGTATGGCATTGTTGTTAGTGGCGGAGGTGTCTGGCGATAGAATTGTGGCGGGGTAGTGTTCCGACGTAGCCCTGTAGTGCGGTGGCGCACTGCAGTGGCGTAGCCCATAGCTCCCGGTTCAGGCTGTGGTTCTTCGGAGATTCTAAGCGACTGCCGAACTCATTCGCGGACAATGTCGGCAATCGAATTAGCTTGAGGCAGCGTTGAAGTAACAGCTTGCACAGCTCCTTTTGCATGATCAGTCTAATGGTCTCACGCAGGTCATCGGTGCTGAAGGCTTCGGCGCAGTTGAATGAGGCTAGGTGGTTGTACGGCGTTGTCCGCATCTCAAGCGCCTTTTGTATATCCATGAACTCGGTGAGAAACTCACTGAAAGTCCTTGGTGGGTTTCGGACAAGTCCCGCAAACAGCTCCCGCTTGACCCCTCACACCAGCAACCCGAGCTTCTTCTGTGTGTACTTCGGTTCTGCTAACTAACCTTTAATGCCTGTTTTATCAAAAGTTCCACAAGGTTCTGTGCTAGGAACATTGTTATTCCTGCTTTATATTGATGACCTACGCTTGCACACTTCTGTGAAAATAGGCCTTTTCGCAGATGACTGCACCATGTATCATACTCTAAATCGCCATAGTATCACGCTTTTCTTAACAATTAATTTTCTCATTTTTCTAGGTCGTCCTAATCTTAGGAAAATAATAATAACTTCTCTAAAGCAGTCATTATGTCATTTACCAGGCGTTTCTACTCGTTGACGTTAGACTATAGATTTCACAATGTTAGTTTATTAGGAGTGTCCACATTAAAGTACTTCGGTATCATTATACCTCACAATTTATCATGGTCGAAACGTATTGATTTCGCATGCAACAAAGCCCTTAAGAGTTTAAATTATTGACATCATTCGCTCCTTTTTTCTCCTTGGGAAACCAAGCTGCTTACCTACAAAACTCTTATTCGTCCTGTTCTTGAATATGATAGTGTGGTTTGGAACCCCCACAAAAATAAGCCATCGAAAAACTAGAATTTATTCAAAAAAGAGCTTAGCGTGCTATATGCGAGAGATATGGCAAGAATTTTTCTCCAACGAATTCCCTTCCACAGCCAGATCTCGCTACTTTTGCAAAGCACCACCACGCCGAATGCCTGAAATTTCCGCATAAATTAATCTGTTCTCATTTCGGTGCTTTCAAATCATATATGAAATTTTGTTGATCTTTGGACACAAGGCGTGACCATGCCTTTAAATTACAACTTTTTTTCACGCACACTAACATGTTCAAATACAACTTTTTTCCTTCAACTACGGAAGCCTTGCATTTGTTTTCGGAAGTGTTCGTTCTCTACCACTTCGAGAATTTCTGAACACCTGCTCGTGAACGTTGATTTGTTTTTGTTGTTGTTGTTTTGTTTTTTTCACTCGTTCAATAGCCTCACTGAGGCTGCAGTACGTAAAATAAACAAAATGAATACATAGGTGCTGCAGGAATCCCAACCTTTCCTTTTTTGTAGTGATGTTGTTGTAAAGATTACCACGGTGGTGCTCTCAATACATGATGCTCTCCGGCTGGGCAAAGCCCCATTCAGTGAATCACTGTATCCCCTGTGAACTGCGTTTTTATTTTCTTTTTTGCAAGCACCAGACAGTGCAAGCGCATTTTCCAGATGTGAAAATGGTGTGCTATTGCATTTTGCTTTTCGCGCTGTTCCCCTGAAAGAGGCGGGGACGTCCCGCGTCAGCGCAACCGTTAGCCGCTTGGCCGCCTCCCTGATGACCGTCATCGAGGGTGTAGTCCCGAAGGTCTTTGGGAAATCACTGCTACCTACAATCCCTAGCCCGGGCCGACATTCTCTGCTCTCTGAAATAGCGGAAAGAAGCCGAGGTGCCAAAACAGAAAGCGAACCCGAAAGTGTAAATAGCCTCCTCACTGCAGGCATGCCATCCAGTCTTTCTCAAGGTTCACTTGTCAGATTTGAGGATGTTCTTAGCTCCCTTCTTAATATGACTCCTGTTGATGGCTCTTTATAAATCGGTTGCTAATAATGGGGCCACTTAGTTCACGAAAAAGACAATAATATTTTGTTATCTCCAATGGTACTTTCGAACCAGTCTTCGCAGACTGTACTTTCGAGCATTCCTTCTTGCTGTCACTCTGTCACTGTGGACTTCTGCCAGTAATACTCCACTTTTACGCTTTATCCTTGTTTTTATGCTACTATTTTGTGTGCATGAAAAAAAAAGCTAGTCCAAACGGCGTAATGCAGCCACTCAACCTCATAGAGGTATTAAGCGTCAACTGTCCTGTTATGGCATCCGTACTCCATGGTAGGTATTTGTAATTATGACCGTACCACGTTGCTGAGAGCTAACAGGCACATATATTGTGTTTACCATTGAAAACGCGCCCTTAACTTCACGGTGCCGTAATCATATACAAACATTGTGTGCTTCTCAGTATAATTCTTCTTTCAAGCAATCAGTATTATTCCGTATGCCTCAGCTTCACACGTCTCTATATTTTGAATATATAGGAGTGATTCATTTATAAGGAACTGCAAAGACGCCAGCTTTTCATGATTACGGCGTTCAAAGGCTCTTACACGAGAAGTTATACTTAACAAATAATATTTATGTGTCATAAATATATATTTATTGGTTTAAAATTTGAAAAAATTTACATCAAATAATTTGCCAACTGTATCAGCAAACTGCGACCAATGAGAAGAAGACTTCTCAATCGCAGGTTCCTTCACCACACCTCCGGTTTAGCTTTGCAAGAAACATAACGAACACGGTGTGTCCTGCTAACCAATTGTCGATTGCGAAAAGCGAGGTAGATGAAAACAGATATAGCTTTCGCAAATGTGATTAGTAAATGCTGCAAGACAAAATTAGCTCAGCTTGCGATATCTTACTCAAGGATTGTTCACAGCAGAGCTGGTGGACACATTTGGGCTTCTGTTGTTAGACCACCTGAAGAAAATGGTTGGGCGTTCATTGAGTGAGTGTGAATTCAAGATGATGACAAGTTTCATCTACGACACATGGCAATCCTTGTCCATAACAGCTTTGCTGTAATGTATTAGCAATTTCTGGTGTTTGGTATGTTGAACCAGACTGTGATTATGAGGAACGCCGTAGTCAGGTAATCGGGATCCGTTTCTACCACTCAAAGTTTTGAACGTGCAGAAAAATGTAAACGGACAAATATCATAGTGTTTCACCCCCATCATAATGCAGCCCCTTTGGCCGGCAATCAAAGCCACATCTCTACCAGATAATGTGTATACTCACTAAACAACCATGGTAGGAGGTACAGTTCTACCACTCTGTACAGCGAAATTCTATAAGTCTGTTCCCTAACCTTTCAGTGTCGCATACCTACAGATGCACATTTGTTACTGACCTATGGCGTCAAGTCTTGTAGATGCTATGCACTGAGGCGAACTTGCCGGTTGATCGGGTATGATTAGCGCCACCTTTTTGGTTTTTTAGTCAATGCCCCCCCCCCCACCCCAAAAAAAAACACTATATCGTGATGCGGTTATAGCACGGGCAAAGTGCGCTGGATATATCCGATCCCTGCGGAAACCTCTGGCCGATGAAGTTTGGCGCGAACCCTCTGGCCCATAAAGTTTAACACGAACCCACTCAATGTACAGTCATCTGCTACTTTCGCTTCACTGCGGCAGTAGCTCTGTGCCTCAGTTTGACCAGAGCGCTTCAATAATCGAAGCATCGAACATTGCCAAGCGCGATTACAGACGTGGAAGTGATGCGAAGCATGACTACGCCGTGCAACGGTCCTATGCCCGCTATTATACGGTCCGGTGGGCGGTGGTGTACTGGTGTACAAGTGATAGTCGCTTGAGTATCATGGAGCCTCGCTGCGCAGTATGCGTAAAAGCAACAGTCTTTAGGGGGCACCACTTGTCTTGTGATCTATAGGCGAACAGAAAATTAACATTTTGTGTTATACTACCATTGCCGGATACTATATACTGCGAAAAATACGGGCCACGCGTTGAGCTAGCTAGTAACAACGATGCCACCTTTCACTTTTTTGCATTTGATACGTTGGGACGGCTTCGAAGTATTTAGTAACGTTATATACAAGTCATGTTCAAGATATGAGAAGACAAAGAACATTTAGGATTCAATTATCTCGCTTACCTTTTGAAAGAAAAGATGCAGCGGCCTTTTTCGTTCTCGCAAAATCTGCAGCGAACAATATGATGCAAGGCACGCAACCGCTATGGGCCTCTGCACAGAACAAACCCGAGATGCAGCTTCGATACGCCAAAAAGACTAACTAGGCAAGATGAGACTTGCATTCACCAATCGATAGTCCACGTTGCTATGTCAAGCACAAGATAAGGCTGTCGACGGACTCATCCTCGTGCACCGCATGCAATGCCCACGAATACTTAAAGCACGTGCCCTGCGACTTTTTCCGTTACGACACAGAACGACAAACTATGATGGCAGGCCGCTATTCGTAACACGGCTTGAACTGGAACCCGGGCTGTAATAAGACAGCGGTTGTGCACTGCGTAATACGATAGCGCTTTTGGTGTTTGTGAGGAATACTAAGCGTAACGAAGGTTAGTGAATGACTATTTTTGTGCAGGCATGTGTGTTTGTGACAGTATGTATTGTTTGTGGGCATATGCGATAATTTAAAATATCATACATATCACAACACACCTAGAGTAGCAAGCCAGGTGGCAAACTAGGCTAGTGATTTCAGATATTTTTTTTTAATTTAATTAGGATCTTTCTTTCTCTCTCTGTATTGCATCTGTTGGACTATGAAAATGCTGTTGGAAGAAGTGGTAACTGAATATTTCTTCACTTAGTGACAGATAAACGAATTCTGGTTATTTTGTCGTAGGAATGAACACATCGGGCGCATACCACTTTTGCGATTGTGAGCGCACAATCTAGGTCGCTATCTGTGACGATGAAGCTAAGGTGCGCAGATGATGCACATTGCAAGCCAGTAGTTAAAATGTTGAATGCCATCCTTTTTTCCATCACTCATCGAGTCATAGTTTTTGTCGTCGTCATCGCGATCAAGCACTCCTTTCTTCACGTTCTTTGCTGGAAGTCAGTGAATTAGTCGTCCCACAATAACCGCATAGTAAAAATGCCCTTCTCCATGCAGAGCAGCACTCCGAGATGGTATATAGCTTTTTTTCACTTAGAACTCCAATTAGATAAAAATTACGTTGAAAGGCATAACCAGGACAACTGCAACACAACAACCATTAACCATTTCGAAAGAAGATGTTAAAAAAAGTTATACGTGAATTTATTTCACAGAAATTCTCTATGCGATTGCGGATAAAGGCAAAAAAATGGTGACTTGAGATGGTCATCGCTTCATCATCTCGTTTTAAATTGTTGCCGAAAAAATACATGCTCTTAGAGCAAAGTCGTCAGCGCTGATGCCACACGGTTAGGGGACAATATAACTTCACAATATTTGTTTCAGGATCCGTAAAAATAGCGCATTTTTGTGCGTACTGTAAAGGTAAATAAAGAAGTGGATTTGCCGTTTGAGAACATAGAAAAACAAAATGAGGAGATGAAAGAAAAGCATGGCTTCGTCGACTGCGCCTTTTCTTGAAGCGTTATTTGAGAGTTCTGTAGAGCGATGAACCAGCAAAAGGGTACGAAATAAATTGAATATTAAGCAATCGTGAAAACTACGCACCTGAAATACTGAATAAATGAAGTCATTTTTTATTCATCAACGATTTCGTAAGCTTGCGCCATGCCCGAGAGGAACCTTGGGCCATTACAACTTCAGGCATACTGCGTCGCAAGTTTTCGGTTTTGCGCAATCTTTTTCGATGGGTACCCCCAGGTTCCGCCGCTGTGGAGCATGCAGGCAAGTTACCAATAAAGAGAACCAGTCGTAACCAACAATGCTTTCTGAATGCTTTGGTGATTAAGATGTACATTCGTGCAGTGCTCTACATAAACCGAAAGATATCTACAAAGCGTTCTTTACAGTGCTCTACATAAGCCGAAAGATATCTACAAAGAATTCTGTGCAGTGCTTTACATAAACCAGAAGTTATCTACAAAGCTTTCTGTGCAGTGCCTTACAAAAACCGAAATATATCTACTGAGCGTTCTGTGCAGTGCTCTACATAAACCGATAGATATGTACAAAGTGTTCTGGGCAGTGCTCTACACAAACCGAAAGACATCTACAAAGCGTTCTCGCACATGACACCTAGATCAGGCCAAGGTCACTTATTAGGGTTTGTCGCTAAAGCTCTAAACTGGTTCGGGGCCGTAGATGAATTTTCTTCTTTCAGATAATCTCGTATGAAGGTTCGGATAACCTTGTCTGAAAATCCGAATAACGGCTCTGGCTTTTGGCTGAAAGTGATTTCAATATCATCTATACCGGAAACTGAAGGTATTTTCTGCTTTTCAATCATTTCGTGTGGACGCTGCGAAAGCGCCAGTGACTTTTCAAGTTTCGTGAGAAATTATAGTTTTCGGTTTATTAAAAGCTGTGGAGCTCGTGAAGTCAGGGCAAATTGGCTCACCAGCTGCGTAGGCGAAACTTTGTCGTCCCTCACATCATGCGTTTACAGAGATAGTTCACACAAATACTCAACGGCTACGGCCTGCAGTTCCCACATTTTCTGGCGACTTTTAAGGTGCCACCTTATTCTCATTTATTCAAAGCATTCGAGCAGGGGCGCAAATGCATGAGGACAAACATCCTGCAAAGACGGCCGTTTTTTCGTACATCCGTTTTAGATATATTCATTTAGGTTCGAACTATTCATTGAAATAGAATAAAATAATATTTATAATAATAATAATAATATTAATAATAATAATAATAATAATAATATTAATAAACATCGCCACCTGGCCAGAAGAAACAGAGTATCCAACTGCATATACGCGACATGTCGAAGTTAGTTTCTAATAGCGACTGATAGGCAGGCGCTGGCATCATTGCAACTGCATCATTTGGGTTAAAGCATGTAATAAAGAATGGTCATACGTTTCGTGCTGATGCTTAAAAAAGTTAGCCCATCGCATGCACCAGTTGGCAGTACATTGTTTCTGTTCAATGAAAGTGCTTCAAACTTCAGAGTTGTTCTTACGGGAAGTGCGTTGTCTTTGTCAACAAATTCAAATGGGACATTGGCATTTGGCGGGGCAATTGCATGTGATGTGCCTGGCCACAGCAAGGGTGCTGATCATCTGACGCCCGCATAATTTACGTAACTGCAATCAAATAGCCTGTTCTCACAACTTTCTCAATAGAGAGCTTTAGTTTAAGAACATGGGTCGTTACCTGATGCCATAAACATTATACCTGCGCAGGAGTGTTTGCAGGAAAATGACAAGATAACATTTCATTGCGTTCGCATTATTAGCAATAGCGTTAGGTAGCCCTTCGGATGCACCTGCAAGTATTCCAACCATGCTTTCATACTTTCCAGGCTTTTACTTACCGCTTTATTAGATTCTGTTCTCGGTGAGAGATTCAAAGTGTTTCCGAATCGGTAGATGCTACGACTGCAATAAGTTCGAAAGTTTGACTAGCTTTTACAGTGAGGCTCGTGACGAAGATAATGGGCACGTTAAGTTAGTCACCCCCTTATGACACGTTGTGCAGACACCTGCGTCATCATCATCAACAGACTGACTGCGCCAATGTTCGAGGAAATGCCCCTCCCATGTTCCGCGAATCAACCCAGTGCTGTGCCTTCTGCAGCCAGATTATATTCGCATATTTATCAATTTCATCTTCTCATCTGACTTTATGTCTCCTCCTCCTGTGTGCCCTCGCATGTGTTCAAAAAGTTTCATCGTCGTCATTGCCGTATGCGCACGCATCTAAACCAAACCCCGAAATAAGTCCTGAGCAGCATACATGTCCAAGAACAAGATACAGTGTATTAAAGGAGTGAAAAAAGAAACCATCGAACAAAGAATTCAGACGGGCATCCGACCTTCGTGCAGAGAACGGGGGTCGAGTGGCTGGTCCGGTCGGAAGCTCATTATCCAACCACAGACAGAAATAGAATGAATGCGCCGAATGGAGGGGGAACACAAGGGGTGCTTGCTCCGTGATGAAAGGTTTCCCTCCGCCTCGTCTTACGACTACCGGCTGCGGTTGTTGCTCGTAACTCGTTATCGAGCCCAACACCATGCCATCCTGACTCCTCGTAACAAGCGACTCGCCTTTCACGTACCTGGCCTAATTAGGGACGCCCCTGCCAAAGCTTCCGGGAGTACTTCTCCGCTTTAGTAAGTCAGATAACGCATGTAATCGCAAACCCACGCTTACCTCTTTAGCAAGCTCAACGACTCAGTTTTGATATCCCATGCAGACGTAATTGGCTGCGCTTTCCAATCAGGTTACAGCTTGGCGACTGTTAGTGGCACTCCTCTGTGTATTACGTTCGTTAGAGCAGAATAACAACTGGTGTATTTGGGCTGAGCGTTGGTTCATGTTTGTGCACTTACTGGAAGGTATTACCGTCGTTAAGCGTTTACGATAATTGGTCGATGACGGAATAATGTTGCGCTGAATGAGCTACGCCTCAATAGTACAGTAGTCAGGGGTGACATACCACTGGGCCGAAAGTCGCGGAATCGATCCCAGCCTTGGTGTTCACATATCAATCGAGGAGAAACGCTACAAGTCGCGCGCTGTGAGATGTCAGTGCACCTAATAGAAAATGAGACCACCGATATTTCCGCAGCCATCTTTTGTGGCGTGCCTCGTAGTTATATGGTGGTTTTGTGACGCAAGACATCAACATTATTGCACTGTATAGTCTCACAGCATCCAACGAACTGGTATAAGAGAAATTCCCATTCCTTTTTAGGCGAACATTTTTTCGCATTTATGCAGACCTTCTGACCGTGTGGACTTAAGCGACGCTTACAGCATACACTGCAAGAGCCATAGACACGTCGTGTTCGTCATCAGTCGCTTGTCACCGATCGTGAACAGCGCCACGGTAAATGTACGCAGTCGAAGAGTCCTTCCCACAGGCTCCCTCAATGCCGCCATTAAAGCGGCACGCGATACATTACATCAAAGTTATCCTAAAGCGGGACTGGTCCATAAAATATTTGCAACTTACACTTGCATTTTAAAGTCATTCCGCGTGAAGTGTGACACGCAAGTCTCATTATTCAAAGCGCTCATGTCGCGTGCTTTCAAAGGACGCGGATAAAAGACGACCCGCGGATGCCGTGCGCTCGAACGGCGACGAGTTTCCCGCCGCACTCTTCATATCTTTCTGAGAGCCGAGCGTACAGGGAACCAAAGCTGCTGTTGGCTACAACGCACAGTTGGTATACATAGCACTTATGCAAGAACTAAATATAACAACGTCTGGGTTTTTAAGGCTTGTTATATGCGCCTTTGCTACACTTTAACAGCACATTTCACAAATAAAAAGCGTTCTGCGAATCTCTAGACCCTCATAAACCGCTATCATATATCTGGAGAACAGTTCGTGGTCTTCGCTCCTCTCCATAACAACGGCACCCTTTTAAAGCTTTGGCACTCCATCATGGAAAAACAGAACTCGAGGTGGCTGAAGAATTTTGCACGAGAGTTGCCGGGAATATTGTGAACGAGAGCATCGACGCCGTGATCGTTCCTGAGACGCGATTACCAGAAATGGACATTCCATTCACCATGGAAGAACTGGAAGGTGCGTTAGTCGCTTCTAAGCGCATGTCATCGCCAGGTTCTGATGGTATTACTTATAGTGCGTTGGGACACCTTGGACAAAAAGCCAGAAAAGAACTTTTAACATGCTGCAACAACTCCTGGATCAGCGGCAGTGTTCCCCGAGAATGGAAAATAAGTCAATTAATACCACTTTTCAAATCGGGAAAATCACCATTGAACTTGACAGCGTATCGCCATATTGCCCTCGCAAGCTGCCTCGGAAAAGTGATGGAAAGAATGGTTCTATTTCGTCTCGAGTGGTACATGGAACGATACACCAAATACCCTTCTTGAATGGCAGGCTTTCGT
Organism: Rhipicephalus microplus; assembly: GCF_043290135.1. Classification (NCBI taxonomy): domain Eukaryota; kingdom Metazoa; phylum Arthropoda; class Arachnida; order Ixodida; family Ixodidae; genus Rhipicephalus; species Rhipicephalus microplus. Next base: position 3,240,662 of record NW_027464598.1, on the reverse strand, counting down.
CAGGGCCGCTCCTCCATCGACTGTGTCCTTGACTTATCGACATTTGTTAAACAAGAAAAAAGTCGCAAGCGCATATCAGTGGCGCTCTTTCTTGACGTGAAGGGTGCATATGATAATGTAGGTCCCGATGCCATCCTCACTTCTCTCGCAGCAATGGGCATTGGTGGACGAATGTTTCAATGGATAAAAGATTATATAACGCGTTCGATGCTCTAACCACTGAGCTATCACAGCGGCCAAGATTATATAACTGGCAGGGATTTCTTTGTGCAAACATATGAGGGTACAACTGCTGAACATTACACCTACTGCGGAGTACCTAAGAGAGGTGTTTTAAGCCCCACATTGTTCAATGTTGCTCTCATTGGTCTGGTGGAGGTTCTGCCAAAGTCGGTGTGCCTATCCATATACGCCGATGATATCTGCCTCTGGAGTGCTGCAGTTACTCGCCCTCAGGTGCGTGCACGATTACAGCGGGCAGCAACCCTCACAACAGCCTACCTTCAGAAACAAGGCCTAAGTATATCAACTGTGAAGTGCGCGTTGATGGCGTTTACACGCAAACCAATGACGCCATACCTTGTTTATATCAATGGGCAGAGTGTCAAATATGCACGGACGCATCGTTTTCTGGGCATAATAATCGACAGAAGTCTTTCGTGGAGCCCACATTGTGCGTACTTGAAGAAGAGACTGCTATCTATTGTGCATATAATGAAATTCATGTGCGGGAAAGCATGGGGAACTTCTGTGGCCTCCATGCTACAGCTGTACAGGGCCCTATTTCTGGGTCTATTGCGCTACAGCTTGCCGGTACTGACTAACACTTGCAAATCCAATACTCATTCATTGGAGAGTTTGCAGGGTCAGGCACTGCGTATCTGCCTAGGACTGCCCCGATGCGCTTCTACTTATGCCACAATCATGCTAGCCAAAGACCATCCGGTCAGGACATATAGAGTTGTGGATTGCCTCAGAGCACACATTCGACATGCTAGCCGTGCCCCCACCACCACTTGGCCCTTTTACCCTCCGGAAGACCACGTGCTACGTTTTCAGACGTCATAGCCAAGCACCTAAACAGCGTTCCATCAGGATATACGCCAGCTGCGAGAATGGCATGTCCTTTGTGGTGCCTCGACCAGCCGCAAGTAGGTCTAGAAATTCCGGGAATCAAAAAGAAAAGCAATCACTCCAGAGTAGCATTGAAGCAAGCAACACTGCTATTATTACATGAGTTTTACTTAGACCAAACGCAGATATACACTGATGGGTCAGTCTCGCCTAGCAGCTCATCAGGTGCCGCTGTAATTCCGGCTGCAACAATGACAATCAAGTTTAAGTTGTCGCATATGACTACATCTACGGCATCAGAGCTTGCTGCTAAAAGGGCTGCTTTACAATATCTCGTTCAAGAACGTCCAAGGAATTGGGTCATATTCTGTGATTCGAACGCAGCGCTTCAGAGTTTGCAGTCTGCCATGCGTAGGAGGAGTCATGACCAATTGGTACAAGAAATAAGACATTGCCATCATGAAGCTCTAGCACGAGGGCTTGATATTATAGATCAATGGCTGCCTGGACATATTGGTATTACCGGAAATCAATTAGCCGATGATGCAGCCCGCTCAGCCCATGAAGGAACCCGTGTAGTCTCGATTCCTCTATCAAGGAATGATGCAGCAAGACAACTTTACCTGCTGGCTCGAGATCTCACACGCACGTTCTGGTCGTCTACCAGCTTCCAAAGGTGTCAATTTATGAACTGGATCCTTCGCTCAAGATAAAGCTACCATCACAACTTTCCCGCTCCGATGCGACACTGTTATGCCGCCTTTGGTTGGGTGTTGCATTTACAAAGGTGTACTCCTTTCGCATTGGTATGGCAGACACTCCTACATGCGACTACTGCGGAGCTGAAGAGACCGTAGAACACGTCCTGTGCAGCTGCGCTTGCTACGACACACAGCGATGCCAGCTCCGGATTGTTTTGAATCAACTTGACCCCGGACCATTTTGTGTGCAGAAGATACTAGGACCTTGGGCATCTGCCTCAGTTGCGCAGAAAGCAACTAAAGCACTGCTACTTTACCTAAGATCAACAAACCTGAGCGACCACCTGTAGACTGTGTGTGCTCTCCGAGTGTGCTCGTGATTGTGTGTACCTTCTCATCTTTCTGCAACCTCTTTTCTCCCCTTTATTCCTTCCCCAGTGCAGGGTAGCAAACCAGATGTGCGTCTGGTTAACCTCCCTGCCTTTCCTTGCATCTTTATCTCTCTCTCTCTCTTCACAAATAATCATCTGAGCTAATGTCGGCAGCACTCTAGACAGCCGACGAATGCCTGACAGAAAGCTCAAAAACGGAAAACTCCTACTTACACAAAACAGCACGCGAGCTTGCCATTGGTGCCACCGCCGCATCTTTCCGTTGCTCCAAGGTAGTCTGCAGTGCAGTTCAGCAGGCTTACTGGCCGGCGCCTTAGAAAGAATGGACGCTGGACAAAAAAAAAACAATGTGCCTAAATTAAAATTCACATTTAATAAATTTTAATAAATTGGTCTCATGTGTATTAACGTCTCATTATAGGGCAAGCATGTAATTTTACATCGACGGTATCAACAATTTGCAGTTAACTGAACGTGAGTCACTTTACACAGGCTTCTGTTTTCGCCCCTTCCTTTTGAATACTGCTTCGTCATCAATCTTCCTCAACCTTTTCGTCGGCCTAAAGACAAGCAAGCAGCCACGTGCTACAGTTTTGTGTTTGAAGGCATCGTAGAGTTTTAAGAAAATTGTCAAAATGGGCACAAAATCACCGTACTGCTTCGCCACAGAGTATATTGTGAGATAAAACGTATGGTAAGTTCGTCGAAAAAAAAAAGAAATTAAGAATGCTTCATTGATTTTCTAGCAACTAGCTGGTATTTAGAGCGCTCCGTGTAGTATTACATTTCCGAGGAATTCCATTTTCATCAACCTACGTTTGTCCACTACGGCAACACACAAACTACTGACGAAGTGAAAGAAAATTATCATGCCAAAGTACTATGATAGGTTAAATAGCTTACTGAATCGATTGCCCAAACTATTAGAAGAGAATTTGAGAATGTCTAGCGCAATGTCTCAGACGTTTGACAATAAATGACCCACAGCGGTGGATGGCATGCATGCACGCCAACAGTTCCCATACCTACTGGCTAAGAAAAATAACACATCCAGAAATAAACACTCGTGCTCGCAGCGAACAGCCTGAGCTGAACGGCCAATGGCAACGGGGAACTAAATGGACGATTGTCAGTCGAAAGTAAAAGAAAGAGTAAGGTACTCCCTCGGACTTCGAGCACTTTGTTGGAGACCAAAACTGTACGAACATGCAAACGAAAGAGAAGCTTTGTGAGGCCCGATACGGGATCTACGAAAGCGCATCCACCCTATAATGGATGCCGGCGGAGCGTGTTTCGATTGGGCGGAGTGAAGCTGAACTCGCGGCAACAGTATCGATGCACGCTTGACTGCAAATCTCGGAATCGCTCGCAGGAGAAGTATCATATTACAAGCGTTCTTGATGCACGCCATCACGGATAAAAAGAAATTCATTGAAAGCAGGGCAGAACGAAAGGTTTTGTGGGAATAGATCGTTCAGGATACTCTTTGTACACTGCGAACGATGAAGCTACAGCGGTACAGCAATTCGACACTGCCTTGGCCCCTCCCGGATTGCAATGTGGATGGCACTTTTTGGAAAGCGGCCACGCAAGATCGCGGCACCGCGCCCACTTCTCGGGGGTATCGAGTGAAACCGACACGTTCTGTTCATGCTAAGAAAAAGACGGAAAAAAAGAGAACTACCGGAGCTTTCCGTGAACCGGCGGTGCGCGGTTTCGTGAAGATCTCATTCCGGGACGAGTGTTTCAGGGTGCACAGCGGCGTGCATGTGAATGCCGCTTTTTCTTCAGCCCTCAACGAGCACTTTGCGCTTCCATTTTCAAAGCGCATCATAGCGAAACTTTTGAGAACAGCGTCGCATAGTGGAACGTTTTTAGGGTCCATAAACACACGCCGCGTTTTTTTTGTGAGATCTCTCAGTCACCATTTTCACAGCGTAACTTCAAATTCACTCAAATACTGATAATCTGTTTTCTGCAGTGGAGCAACAGTTGATATTTTCGAAATGACTGATTTCAAAAGGGCACCATGCCTTGTTTATTTGCATCGCTATACGAACAAGCAGTGGACATAAACCACGATTGCCTTTGCTGGCTCAAACAATCAATCTAGAAGCTTCTGATGCTGCAACAAGCTCCTTGGCTGTAGACGATGGCTTGCTCATTCATGCATTATAAGCACTACAGTGTATATAGTTTGTAGATAGTGCCTCTTACTAGTTTTTTATTCTTTCATTATTAGTTTTTCTCGTTTGTGTAAACATCACTGCCATGACGTTGGACAACCGGCTTTAACGTAGTCTACCTTCCAATATCTTGGCAAATATAAATCAAAAATAAAACAAACCACATTCGACATTGTTTTAGCTTCTCGGTTACGACTCTCATAAAACCGCGTGCCTAAACGTGTGCATTGCATTTATCTATGGCTATATAATCATTCGCCATCGCTAATAAGAGCGTTTCTGAGGTATTGGCTGGTGTATGAAAGCTTCTACTGCTCTCGGAAAAAGGAACGATTTACTTTTTCACGTGTTGACAGCGCAAACTTTTTTATTGGAACTGGACACCTTTATTGTGGATGGAAGCGTTTTCAAAATAATGCCGAAAGCCCAAGCTCACTGGTCATCCCAGAGAAAGCATTGAAGCATTGTTGAAGTTGAAGCATTAGAGTATTGGCGCAATTAAAGGGCGGATTGAAATCACGCCGGGGTCTCCAACGGCTCCGCTGACGTACTTTCGTGGCGGAAGTGACGTTAAAGAACCTATACTAAAAGATTGCAAAGAAAGTCGCAGCTTTGCCACAAAAGGCGAATGTGATAGCAACAAATTAAAAAGTCACGCGCATAATCGCAAGCAGGTCGAAACACGCCCCTCGTTTTTCACCCACAAATGTCGCACGAAACGTACTCACAGGTAAAGAGGAAGGCGAATAAGTGTCTCAGCTCTTACCTCGCTGTGTTTGAAAAGCACGCCCTTATCGCGAACGGGGACTGTGCCACGATTCCAGTGACCTTTGTACGCCTGGTAACTACTACAGAATTGTTCAAGTGAAAGCCCAACGCCAGCCAAGATGTATGATCCTCCCCACCGCGAGATAAAGGCGCGCAAGTGAGCGTCCACCCTCCTACTCTCCGCGGGGTAAAGTACGCGTGGGAAATAAGAGCCGCCGTGCGCTCATTGCGCCACCTTGCTAATAATTCTGGAAACACGATAGTTCCCTCCCCCCGACATGCCCACCAACATCTGTGAGTGGTAGATATAAATAGCGTGCCGTTTAAATGTTAAAGGAGGTGCTCCTCGGTGGATCAATGGTTAACGCCTGGCATTTTCGATTCGAAGGTCCCTCGTTAGATGCCGCGTACCGGAGTCTTTTTTATCAATTATTTTTCTTTCTTCCGTTTACATATATTTAGATAAGTATAAAAAACGGTGAGTGATGGTCACGCCAATGCGGACAACGATGCGAGCGGCAAAATCTAGCAGAGAATGTCCATATAGTTGCTATCTCATTATTAAAAAAACACGCATCTCGCATGGAATCGATTCTCAGTGGGCGGCGCTGACAACTACGCCACAGAGCGTACGTTGTCTGGCACGCTAACGGAAAAGCCATTTATTTACACTATACATCGTTTGGCAGTCCTCAAAGCTTCGAAACATTTTTTGCATTTTCGTTATCAGTGACGAGATGGTGCGGCAGGCTCACGTTGGGCGCGCTAAATATTGTCGCCTCCACGGAGCGTGGTCTCTCCTACGCACGCTTATCAGACTCGTAATTCGGGAAAGGATGAAGCCACGGCCACGTTTACGAAAGTAATACGCTGCTAACACGTGACACCGGAAGAATTGTGACAGTTGATCGCGCATGTCCTATGTGTACTTCTGCGCTCGTTTTGTGCATCTGTTTTTCTGTTTGAACGGCACGCTTTAGGTGTCCAACAGTGACAAGTATTAGTCTGCTATCGTCCGGTGTATTCTAATTGCGTGCCTGCTTTCTGCTTGAAGAGTCCGCTGAATGTTTCTAGGTGATTGCCATTCCTAAAAAAAATTTTAAATTTGTTGCTGTTACTAAAATAATGCACAATAAACGATCAACTAGCTCTGTAAAGATATATTTCACTTACGTGTTATATCGATTCCAATAAGTAGAAGAACCAGACGAGTTTTTTTTTCATGTGAAAAGTTTTTGGAACTGTAGTGAATAAACCGCGGCAAATGTTAGTGTTATTTTATGCAAAGTACACTGTGACATCTTGAAAGTCATCTCCACATTATTATTTTTAGCATATTTCGGGTATTGCGAAATATAAATAGGGTTCTGTCTAGTTTTGTGTGGATCTTCTTGAAAATCAGAATACGTAATCTTTGTGGCAGTCTAATATATTGATGGTATCCACATGTCCGCCGAGCCCTATAAATATAATTTCCTGGGTGCTTTCCTTGGCTGCATTACGATTATCATCAAGTGGTTGAATGAAAAACGGGGCCCTTAGACCGATATTCCTCGTGAATATTAACGGCTGCGAAGCACGCACGTGCACAGGAGATGGGGATTGTACCTAAGAAACATGTACCTAAAAGAACTTTATAAATACACGACAAAATCTAACACGCAGCATTGCAAATGATGAAGCGGTATCAGCAAACGACCACACGCCCTTTCGTTTACACTCTTAAAAAAAAGTTAGTAAAAAGGTAGCAACTGCAAGCAAATACGTAGTAACTGAAGCTGTTACTACCTTTCTTCGGAAGTTACTAACTTTTTGCTACCTGTTTACTACCTACATTAGTAAACAGTTACTATCTGCAACCGTTACCAACTTTTGCGACCTCTTTACTACCTACGTTATTAAACAGTTAGTAACTGAAATGAAAGAGGTAGTAACTGCAGTCGTTACTACTTTTCTTGCCTAGTTACTACCTCCTTGCTACCCGGCTATTGAATATCTATTTCAATATACTCTGTGAATGCGATTATGATAATTTATGCGAGGAATCGTCTCGACGTATGATCATTACACGGTAAAATGACGCAGAAGGTATCCATAGATTAAGAAAATAAATTTTCGTTAAATTACGCAACCGATATATGTATATAAACGTCATTCTAATATTGTCGAAACGAAGTACAAGTTAACGAATCATAAGCAAGTGCTAAACATATCGTAATAGACAATCACAACACACTTAGTAAATTACAGCGCATATTAAGAAGACAAGCAGAACAAAATAACCAGACAGTCACAATTAGCCTCGAGGACAGTCACAGTTATTCCACTGCGGCGTGTCTGTTTTGGCGCGTCAAACCCGCAAAACGATCATTACCTTTTAAACGCTGATATATTAGTCGTGTGAATCATTCAAATGCACTGATATTGAGTTTGGTACATTGCTCTGGCCACTGTACATAATGCCTTTTAGTGGCCATTTTATACTAAATAAATATGCGATATAATTTTTATAAGTAAAACTGTGTAAAGTCTTGTGCTACGTCACCAAACACACGTAACCAGGTAGTATAATATAGTGCTATAAGTGTGAATTTGTTATAATTCATTCTGAAACGCAAGTGCTCCCCTGTGCCAGACATGCCCCTGCAAAGTAGGGTTATATAAACCCTACGCTTACTTCTTACTACATGTATACGCAAAAAATAGTGAACTTGTTCGGTCTATGCATTTTTCGCACTCATGGCAAACCCCGCTTCTTACTGATTTGTCTAGTTGTAAGGCAATAATAAGACAACATTAGCAGTGGAGAAATAATATGCCAAAATAAAGAAACTACGTAGTATCGGTTGCGAATTCTTTTGTCGAAGCATTTAATAGTTACTACCAATGGGTGGTAACGGCTAGGGTACTAAAATGTTACTAACTGCTGGTAGTAACAGCAGCGGTAGTACGTTACTAACTGCGCTTACTACCGGGGTTGTAACATATGTGACAAGCCATTACTACCCCAAGTTAGCAAGTACTACCACCTTTTTCTAAGAGTGTACATATTGATTGTTATGTGGAGTTTAACTTCCCCAAATCACCGTATGATTATGAGAGACGCCGTAATGAAGGGCTCCAGAAATTTCTAGCACCTGGTGTTCTTTAACGTGCACCCCTTTCAGCGCACACGGGCCTACAACATTCCCGCCTCAATCGAAAATGCAGCCGCCGCAGCTGGGATTCGAGCCCACGACCTGCGGGTCAGCAGCCGAGTACCTTAGCCACTAGACCACCGCGGCGGGGCCGCTTACATATAACAAGACTTTCCTGATTGTTGCACAGTTCCACGTCGATTCGACGCAACGTTGGAAGCCCTAATCAACTTTCTTCCTCCGGCGGCCGTAATGAAAAATACTTTTCTTTTTCTTTCCATTTCAAGATGTTTTCTTACTCCCTTAGGAACAGCGTTAGAAACGCGCGTTTCTTTTTATGGTTTTCTTGAAGCCTCAATATTATTTCTGTTTTTCGCGCAGTACCAACGTGAGCAACAATGCTTTCTGGTAATCTAGAGCTTAATTTACAGCAGTTGTTGATTTTTATACTAGACTGAAAGCCCACATAGAGTCATGCTTTTTGTTTCTTTCTTTGCGTTCAACTGTTACATAGCACTCACTGTTGTCACTGTTCTCATAAATTTTTTTTATTATCTGATAATTATTGCGTTTTTTTATTGAAAGATCTCGGCTCTAACCTTAATCTGTTCGGATAGACTGAAGGTGCTTACTTTAGCTAAGATGCGAAAGCACGCGTTAGTAGTGGCGCAACTGAACATCAAAGCACGGTTGAGCACCCGTTTGCTTCGTTGTGTGACTATAGCTCATTAAGGAAGGAATACTCAGGAGAGGCCCTGACGTCAAATTACACCTTGCAAACACCCGCATAGTTTCCTAACACAGGAGCAGCTAAACATTTCGCAATTCCCAAGGCATCGTTTGCCAGCGCAAACGAGTTGGCGTATCGCGCCACTTTTGCAGATCCCCCCCCCCCCCCCAAGTAAGCAACACAGTCGATCCACGCATGCTGCTTCTTGGGTGGGCTTTTAAAGACGATAGCCTTTCTTGGGGACCTTCGACGGATAAAATTTGGTCTGCCTGTCTGTCTATACATTTGTCTGTTTGTCTGCCCTAACGATACCTCAAACGGCACCAAACGGCCAACCCCATCAGCGGCTCCCACCAGTATTGCTCAAGGTTTAGCGTTCATAGTTGTGCGATTATCAATCAAAAAACGCAAATATTGCGCCTATTTGAGGCGCCAAATATGCGCAATATTTTGAGGCGTCTATGTTTTGTATGTCTGCCTTTATACTAGATGAGGCACACACAAGTAACTCTGAAGACTGTTGCGTTTAACGTGCTGCACTGACAGTGCAACGCGATGATTAAGAAGGTAGTTTCCAACGCTTTGCTACGACGGCACGGTGGTGGCACCTGCCTGTCGTTTTGCATTCTACACCTTATCACCTCCGTGACTGGCGCACATCTTTCTCCGCGGTCGCACATGCCTTTGTTTTCGAAGATGACTGCCAGATGGTGCTCGTACCTAACGTGCCTATAGCGTTCATAGTGGTGCGAATTGAGTATTGTGAACCAAGACATATCGGGCCAAATACGAAAGGATAGACACAGTATGCAGCGCGTGTGGAGAGGAAGAAGAAACTGCCGAACACTTGATAATGTTCTGTAGAGGGCTTCACCCTATAGTTCAGGATGATGGCGCAGAGTTTTTCAAAGCACTGGGGTTTAGGGACAGGGAGGGCAAAATAGACTTTAAGCGGGTAGACTTAACTAGAAGGAGGTTATCTGATTGGTGGCTAAAGTCAAGGCACGAGTGAAAATTAAACTCTCACTGCAAAGTAAGAATCCTCAACCCCACTATTTAAAAGAAAAAAAAAGATAAATCAATTGGTTAGTTCACTAAGTATTACGGCTAGGTGGCGTTAGCCGCCACCCGATCTAAAGGGTACAGACACATTCATCCATCCATCCTAGATGCGCTTGTTCGCCTCCATTACACGCTCGAGGCACTCTAACGCAGCGCCTTCAGAATACCATTCACCAATTTTCTTGCGCAAAACTTGAAATAAACGTTTTGTCCACTCTCTCCAGACGCAAGACTATCGTCTTTCGACGATATTTACTGTGTAACATGTATATTCGGGCCAATGTTTTTAGTGAAGCTACGCAATGCCCTGCGGTTCGGGCAAAGAGCTTGCACCGCGAAATTACCGTGTGTCACTTTTAATCTGCGCTATTATTATATTAACTATACCGTTAACGTAAACAATATTATGCACCTGCAGCTAATCTATTCATTCTGTCTTGTGTGATCAGGGTCATATGGCTTTGTATAGTATCACGCTATATCTAGTAATTTACCTAGGACCAAACTAAGCACGCAGTTGCTGGATCGAAAATATTTGACGACACAAAGAAACTTTTTAGAGTATCCAATTTAACCATCGTAGTGTCGAAACTATCCTGTTTAAGATTGAGTATACAATTTTAGACAACACACATAAAAAAGTCAGCGAACGCTGAAGGTCACTTCGACGCGGCTTGAGAAACACTGAAAAAAAAGCGAAAGGTTAACGCACATAAACTAATCAGAAATTGTAATGGTTACGATGTTGCATGATAGCCTCGGCGTCTGTGCGAGATCTGCCACTGAGGGTCCTCGGGTGCATTAAAAATCAAACCAAAAACATTAATTACCTAAGGTATCTTCTGTAGCGTCTTAGAAATCAAAGAAAGTGACGTGGCCCCGAGAAGCACGCATGCCTCTTAAATGTTTCTCCCGCGACCACAGTGATGGTGATGTCGATATTGGTATAAAAGGCGTCGCTATCGACTACACCGCTATGCGACAACATGGAGGACTCGGCGAAACGGAAACCGGCAACTCTGCTTTTCTGAACTTGTCACCTGGATCTCATCAGTCATCTAGTGCACCACAACCTGACACACCAGGAGCGGATGGCCATGAAAACGCAGACCATGTATCATCTGCTGCAAAGGGCACGCAAGTTTCAGCCAATTCGCCAGGATTTGATGTACCCGTAAGAAGAATAAAGCGTAAGAAGACCCCGAAGAAATCGAAGGACTACGTTATAGGCAATAAAAAACAACGGTGTTTGCTTTTCTTCCTTTTATTTCTTTGCGAGACGGGATATTTTTATTTATTGATTTATTTTATTTTTACATACTGTAGCCTCAATGAGGCAATTGCAGGAGTGAAAAGAAGAGATCAATATTCATCAACAGGCTTCCAGTAACTATTGATACGTTCTAAAAGGCGTTGCAAACGACTACGGCACTATGCGATGGCACGCGCTCGATAACCGCCGAAGAGGGGACAAAGATGATGGAATCAAGAGGATGTGTTCGTTTATGCTATGATGATACACACGAAAATTTCATAAATACGCATGAACATATTACGCTATTTTAGCAGGATTCAGCCATACCGCCTTTAGCATTCGAGTGGCCTTACTTCTCGAAACATAAATCAGTTTATTGGGTGCGTGTATTACTTTCTCCTTTTAATAGGTTAGTTCTACTCGTTAATGGCTGCTTATAGATGCAGTAGTAATAGAGTTTTGATCCTACGTAAGCTGTTGAGTACGCTGACCACTTTCCGTTACCATAAATACTCTGCTTTCGATTCGTTTTACTGCACTCGCAGGTTTTATCTTTTCGCTATTCTCGCCTTAGGAACACTGTACAATGCATGTCATCTGATGAGCCTCTTGGGGCCTGGCTGAGGTTATAAAGGCAACTCGGAGCTCTTCGGTACCTCTTAACCCACCGGCGATTACCTAAACCACCCTCCCCACCCTTAAAAAATAAAAACAAATGCCTACACTCACGCGTTTCTGCTTTATATTGAAGAAAAAAACCAAGGCCGCTGTAATATTATCTGCAAATGGGGGGGGGGCGGGAAGAGAGGTGTCAGCTTAAGCAACAATATCTCTGTCCTAACAATAATTGCTCACCGTCGTCTCTCGTGTCTTCTGACTTGATATTCATTCAAATTTTGAGCACGACACGCAGAATATCCAGTATTGAGCCTGCCAAGAAAGCGACAAACAGCTGGTATCGCGTAATTTCTCGGTACATTAAGGAAATGGAGACGCGGCGCGGCGTCTGTGTTGTTCATACGACCTTCGAGTGGCTCCAGCTTCCTACAATGATCTTTAAGTGAATTTTTCAAGTGAGCGTTCAGCTTTGTTTGTGTCGCATCAGTGAAAGTGCCAAGACTATTTTGATGCCAAAGCCTGCTGCGTGAGTGGACTATTTTCACGTTTTGGAACGTTTTTCTCCGAAGCTGGCCACCGCCTGGGCTAAGCCTAACGAGGTAAGCCCATGCCGGCGCGACGCCAGCCGCGTCACCGTTCCCGGGTGCCCTTTTCGCTCTTCTCAGGGCTTATTTTCAGAAAAAAAATGGAATATCAGGTGGTGGGGGAGGAAAAAACCCCCGAAGAGGTGACAGAAGACCGAGGTTGGCAGTCTGCAGGTGCCAGAAGAGCTGGCGCGCGCTCGGCAGGCGCTAATCCTAATGGTGCTACTCTCAACGAGACGAAGTCGACAACGGCCGAGGCCCCGCGAGGCCACAACAGTGGCAATAACATCAAGGCTAGAATCATCCGCGCTGGCCGGATGCCCCAGCTCCCCAGGGAGGATACGAAGATCGTGATTCGGCCCCGCGGAGGCCTCAATATTGCCGAGACCGGCTGCACCGTGGTGGCTGATGCAATCCTGGCAGCCACAAGCATTTGCGCCGAAGATTTGCGGGGCGACACGCTATGCCCCAACGTGCAGCAGAATATTATGGTTGTCAGCACACCTAGAAGGGAAAATGCCAACCACTACGTCAACGTTCGGCAGATCGTCGTCATGGGCCGAACATACGAGGTCAGTGCCTACGAGGCCACCCCTCATTCCACGTGCAAGGGTGTGGTCCAAGGTATTCCACTCGTAGACGGCCCGAATGATATTGATAACAAGATCGTAAATGAAAGAAATCTGCTCGCCCTGGTAGCCAAGCACATAGGCAGCACCGGTACGGTAATCGTCGCCTTCGACGGTCATAGAGTCCCAAACTTTGTACGCTACGGCCCCACCCTTGGGCAATGTTCGCTTTATCGCAAGAAAATGGACATTTGCTACGCTTGTGGTCAGCTCGGTCACCGTGCTGATGTGTGTCCCAGCACAGGCGACTTCGTATGTCGGGGCTGTGGGGCTTCAAATCCTGACGCACAACACAAGTGTACCCCCAAGTGCAGGCTGTGTGGTGGGCAACACCTCACGGCTGACAAGGACTGTAGGAAAAGATTCCAGATCCCGTATGTCGTGCGACGAAGGCGCTGGGAAAAGTCTCGCGCCACCGATCAAGGCCAAGCCCCGGCACCACCATCACCCCCCACGGATGGGCAGGACTTCCAGCAGTCACGTGGTTCCGGGGGCCGTTCCAGGCGACGTTCTCGGTCCCATTCCAGGGGCCGTTCCCGGTCCAGGAGCCGCTCCCAGTCCCGAGGAGGAGCCCGGTGCAACAAGTATGGGAGCCGCTCCAGGTCTCGATCCAGGTCTACTGGGCGTCAACAGCAGCCTAGCGGGGTGTCAGCGAGAAGCAAGAAGTCGGGCTCTATAACCTGGGCCGACACGGTTCGAGGAGGGCCAGCTGAGGTACTGTCGGGGTCACTCCCAGAGCATGCGGAGAGCGCGCGCGAGATTTCCCAGCTGAAACGCGAGAACGCAGCGATGAAGGAAACCATAAACAGGCTTATGTCCGAAATTGCTGAGATTAAGAACGCGAGACACCCACCACCGCAACCCGCCGCCGCATGCGTCGCCGATACAATGCCCCTACCCATGGAGGTGCACAGCACTAAAGCCGGCGACAGCAGCAGTGAGGGTCAAAGTGCTCCCAAGAACAGGGCCGTCGCCTACGAACAGGAAGGTGTAGCGATTCGAGTGAGGTCTGAGCTTCCAAACACGCTATCCGCGCTCAGTGAAAGCATCAATAAGCTCGGGGAGAATTTCGCCCAACTGCAGATCACCCTGGCCGCGCAAAACGACCGAGTATCCAAGGTAGAGTCGTTTCTCGAAAGCGTAAAGAAACTAGCTCTGACCTCAACCGCCGTCGTGCAACCGCAGCCTGGCGCTACGGGCCCCATCGTCCACGCTATTCTTAGCCAATTTGAGGGCAGCACCAGCCCACAAAAGCACCAAGATGGCCAAGCCAAGTGAGACGTTTATTATTTGGCAATGGAACTGCAGGGGCTTCCCTAGTAAAAACGCGTCCTTGCAGCAGTAAATTCGATGCTCTAGCGAAAAACACCTCGTCATTCTGCTTCAGGAAACATTAACTCCAAACGTCACACTGACTGGTTACAAGCCCGTCTCGCGTTATTCTGATGGCCGGGGCGTCTGCACCTTGGTCAGTAACAAGCTCACACACATCTCTCACGACCTCAAGATGGCCACCAGCAGCACCGAATATGTCATGGCCGAGATTCTGCCGCGCAGCTCGGACCGAAGCAGCATCTTTTTTCTCAACGTGTACAGTAGCCCTAAGGACCGACGGCAGCGCTTCAGGGCCCTCATAAAGAAGGCCGTCAACTTGGCATGTCCCAACCCCCTGGTTATGGCGGGCGATTTTAATGCTCCGCACCACACTTGGGGCTACCTTTACAATGCCAGCAAGGGCGCGGAACTGTGGCAGAACGCTACGGACATGGACCTGACTCTAATCACCGACAAGGCCTTTCCAACTCGGTTGGGCACCTCATCCTGCAGAGACTCCACTCTCGACTTGACCTTCGTTAAGGATCTCCCCGATGTACAGTGGGACAACTCAAACATTGACTTAGGTAGCGACCATTACGTCCTGGTGACGCAGTTCTTAGTGGTTCGAAAGAGGGCACGGGAGTTTTCTTGGACAAACTGGGACCAGTTTCGCAAAGTCGCAACGACCGACCCCTACCTGCAACCAGGCCAAGCCTACAGGAGTGGATTAGCCAGCTCAGAGAGGACGTCATAAGTACCACAAAGAATATTAGTACTGACCTTCCGGTTGAAAAAATGGATAGCCGCCTTGCCCACCTGCTCGAGGCCAAGCAGTCACTTCTCGCCCGCTGGAAAGGCCAGCGCCTTAATCGCAGGTTGCGCAAGAAAATATCCGACCTAAACAAGACCATCGAGGAGCACTGTCGCGTCCTCTCCAAGCAGCAGTGGGACAAGGTGTGCAACTCGGTAGATGGCCAGATGCGTAATGGCAAGACATGAAACCTGCTCAAGCACCTGCTCAGCGAGACTAACACCAAAACTAACCAGCGGAACATACTAGCGCGAGCCATGCACGAAGCCGAGTAGTCCTCTTCAGAAGAGGAGGTTTTGAAGCAGCTGGTGCAAAAGTACCTCCCTGTCGCCTCGAACCCCGCAACAACGTACCCCGAGTACTCAGGACCAGCCAACACTGAACTGGACGCTGAGATATGCCACGAAGAGGTTCGGCAGGCGCTTTACGGGCTCAACGGAAGGTCTGCCGCGGGCCCCGACGGCATAACTAATAAGACCCTGCGCAACCTGGACGACCGGTCAATCGACTACCTCACCGAGGTCATCAACGAGGCATGGAAGAGCGGCGAGGTCCCCGACCCGTGGAAGGTCGCACGCACCGTGCTCATTCCTAAGCCGTGGAGGTCACCCAACTTGGACAACATGCGCCCCATTTCGCTCACATCCTGCGTGGGAAAGGTAGCCGAGCATGTGGTCCTCAATAGGTTGACTTGGTACCTGGAAGACAATGGGCTCTACCCGTACACTATGATTGGTTTTCGGGCCAAGCTTTCGACGCAAGACGCTATGAAGCTGCTCAAGCACCAAGTTATCGACTGCAACACTCGAGACATGCGGGCCATTCTCGGCCTCGACTTAGAGAAAGCCTTCGACAATGTTACTCACTCTTTCGTGTTGCGGTCGATTGCTGAGCTCGGCCTTGGAGTCAGATTCTACAAATATATCAAATCGTTCTTGACCCGTAGGAGAGCCACCCTCAGTGTGGGGGACCTTGTCTCCGAGGAGATAGAGCTGGGATCGCGCGGCACGCCACAAGGTTCAGTGATATCACCCAGCCTGTTCAATCTTGTCATGGTCGGGTTGTCCAAGAGACTCTCATGTATCGAAGGCATTAACCCCACAATTTACGCGGACGATACTACCATTTGGTGCACAGGTGGCAGCGAAGGGCAAGTCGAGCGCTCCCTGCAGGAGGCAATAGAAACCACGGAAGATTACCTCCGTCCCACAGGCCTGAGGTGTTCCCCAAGCAAGTCCGAGCTCCTCCTTTACCAACCCACTAGGCGAGGGCCCAAGCCCAAAAACTGGCAGCCGATCTCGAAGAGTGATATCAAGCTCTACACCGGAGATGGCAGCGCAATACCCAGAGTAGACTCCATTCGGGTCCTCGGCATGACCATCGAGTCCAATGGTTCCAACGGCAAGACTATACTCAAGCTCGCCGCCAAGACGGATAACGCGGTTCGGCTGGTTCGGCGGGTGGCCAACCGCTACCAAGGCCTCAAGGAAGACAACCTAATCTGCCTGGTCAATGCCTTTGTGCTCTGCCACTTTTCATATGTCGCAGCCATGCACAATTGGCAGCGTGCTGAGCGTGACAAGATCAACGTCTTGCTCAGAAAGATTACCAAGCGGGCCCTCGGTATCCCGATCAGGACGCGCACCGAGCGCCTGCTCCAGCTCGGAGTACACAATATGTTGGAGGAGATTGCCGATGCGCAGGAGCGGGCCCAGCTCGCGCGCCTTTCGAGCTCCCAGACCGGCAGACATATACTCCGAGAGCTCGGTCACTCTCCGGCTGAAGTGCACGAGAAGATGAGACAGGTGCCCCGTGAGATCCGTGACCTCATCACCGTGGCACCGATACCGAGGAATATCCATCCCGAGCACAACCGTGGTAGGCGACGAGCTAGAGCTGCCACTCTTCTCAAGCAGATTCACAGTGAGGAGCACGGCTTCAGCTTTGTCGACGCGGCAGCGTACCGTGGGAGCCGCCCCTTCTCCGCAGTCGTCGTCGACTCCAAACAACAAATCACCAACTGCGCATCGGTTCACACTGACGATCTGACGATTGCCTAGCAAGTGGCCATCGCCTGGCCATCCTGGAAGGTGAAAGGGAGGTCATCTATAGTGACTCTAGGTCAGCTATTTGCGCTTTCGAGCGCGGAGTAATCTGAAAAAAAGCCCTGCGCGGGCTCCAAAGTGGTGGCCGCGACGGCATCAAGCACCACGTACTGATTTGGTTTCCTGCACATGTTGGACAGGTCCAAGGCGCTTCCCCCAACCTCAACGAGTCTGCCCACGAGGCCGCGCGCGCACTAACCGACCGCGCGGGTTCCGGGCAACGATTCGGAGCCAACGGGGTTGCGGAAAACAGGGAAGCGCCTGCCACGTACAACGAAATAACAAAATACTTTTACCTCGCGCGGAGAATATATCCACTCCCTCATCTAAATCTTAATAGGCCACAGGCCTTTACGCTCAGACTACTGCGGACCGACACGTACCCAAACTTGAGATCCCTTCACGCTATTTATCCTGACGTGTTTCCCAATGACGCTTGCCCCGCATGTGGGGACGTATCCACGCTGGCGCACATGCTCTGGGAGTGCAAGGCAATGTACACTAACCCCAACACTACATCGGTCAGGTGAGAGGTGGCCCTACGCAGCTCCCTCCTGGCCGACCAACTTTGAGCCGTCCAGCAGGCCCGCGGAGCGGCCGATAGGCTTGGCCTAACGGTCCCGACGTGGGAGTCGCCCGCTGCGCGCTGACGCGCGCCTTGCAGGACCTCAATAAAGTTTCGCAACCAACCAACCAATTAAGGAAATGAAGTCTGTTTCAAGTTACCTCGATTAACCGGTTAACTATTCATGGTTTTTAGTGATCGTAAAAGTAAACCTCTCGTGACACGAGTCGAGGGAATCAGACAACAACTAACAGCAAAAATCGCGCTGGTTTGAGAGTGTTTCTGAAGCCTGAGTCGTAAGACGAGGCACTATCTGCAGATAAACAAAAACAACAGAGCAAGACTACAAGAGCATGCACTCAACCTTACCAGACGAATAGGAGCTTATTGGCTAACTATGGCCTATTAGCGTTCAAGAGTTATAGAGAAAATGAAACTTGTTGAGGAAAAAACAGACCTCATTAAACTAGCCCAGGTAATTCAAAAAGTTTCCGAGGCAGTGTGCTTTCAAAAATTGCTCCATGATCACTAGTGCAACTGGTACAAACTCTTGAGAAATTACAGCCTCGTTTTTCAAGTTTACAGCGTCGAACACATTCGTCCGTGTTGCATCGGTTGAGTCTCCGTAATGAAAATTGCGCCTTCCTATAGCAGCGTGATAAGTAAAAGAAAAGGTGACCTTTATAGACACCTAGTTCGCATTCCCAACGCAATCAGCACACCTTTCTCAGATAAGTTACTTTTTTTTGTCTACCAGTGACTCTCTAAGTGTATGGAATCAGAACTTTTCTTACTAGTAAAGGGGACTTTCCAGTTTTGCCTAACTCAGGCGATCCTGCATATCGTTCCTAGTCATGGCATAACTTCAGTAAATGCAGAATGTAGGGGCCTCTAACACGTAGCTTGTGGACCTTTCACTAGTGGCACTGAGTGAACGTGGCTATTCTAGTCCCATTCGTTTTTTGCGGTTTTTAATAGGTATGATCATGAGATGGACATATGTTGCAGGCATCAACTTCTTTTATTTAATGAGGAGCCGCATACCGTCCATGCCTTAAAACGCAAGCAAAGAACAAAAGCTGTATATTTCACAATTGGCGTGCACACTTTATTCTTTTTTTTTTGCCCCGCCGTGGCGGTCTCGTGGCTAAAATTTTCGACTGCTGACCCGCAGGTCATGGGATCAAATCCCGGCTGCGGCAGCTGCATTTTCGATGGAGGCGAAAATGCTGTAGGCTTGTGTGCTCAGGTTTGGGTGCACGTTAAAGAACGCCAGGTGGTCAAAATTTCCGGAGCCCACCACTACGGTGTCTCTCATAATGACATCCTTTAAAGGGCCTGCCAGGCATTTTGAATAAATAAATAAATATATGGTAGTTTTGGGGTCTTGAACTCCACATATCAATCAATCAACTTTTTAGTCATTTTAGTTATCAGCACAGATCTGTTTTTCGAATACTGACAACAATCCGAATTTATAGTTGACCTCTATCTGCTATATTGAAAAAAGCTTCTTTTCAGTTATAACATCAGCTGGCATTTTTCACACTTATTCACCAACTTCTATCGCCTTCACTCTCTTGAACCTCGCGAAAGACCAAACTTAGTATCTGCGGCCCACTATAGCTCAGTTGAGTTTCAAGCCCCTGGTGCAGTGAAACGGTTTGCTGTTTTTCAACCCCAATCGAAGGCTTCAAAGACACATGACAGCATCCCTGAGGGGTGTGAACATGCCAACTTTTTTGTATCATCTTTGTTAGCAGTTGTGACGAGCTTACTATACGCTGTTGACCCCAGGCGTGAAGTGGTGCTGTCGTGGGTGCTGTGATGGCAAAGCCCTCTAAACAAGCGTGTCAATTCTCTACCTACTTTTGTTGTTGCCTAGACCACTACAAAGAAGCGTCATCTCTAAGAAATTCTTCCAGTCGCATTTTCCCCTAACACCCTTTGAGTTTATTACAAAGCCACACACACTTTTAGCCAGAGTGTTCTTCATATGCTTGTTCTTTCTTTGACGAGACGCCGTGAAAAGGTGCAGTCGTGTCGCCAATTTGACGGCCTGTCAAAACAAGCTGGCTCTTATAACAAGGTTCCAACATTCTTCAAGTTCTAGCACACAGTCGGGAAGCGACTGGCAAGTGCTTAGTTTTGATATAAAATATTACAGAGGTGCTGTGGAGTTGTGGATGTGAATTCGTGGATGATGAATCTGACTCAGGATATAGATTTTTCTCATTTGCATAAATTGGAAAACAAAATGAAGCTTGCTTACACTCACTAAAAAGTATATTCTGTTCTTTGGGCAGACACAGTTGGAGTCTCATCAAATGTTTACTTAATATCACTAACTCGAGGTCACACAAACGAAAATATTACTCGTGTAGGCTCTATCCCACGCAGAGTCAGAAACAGATCAGAGTCGGAGTGAGTGAGTCCACGTGCATCGACTCACAAGTGACATCGACAACTTACCTAAACAACAATTGCTCGAGGTTCAAGGTTCGCCAGTTCAGGGTTTGCCAGCTATAATTTTCGACTCCTGACCCGCAGGTCGCGGGTTCTAATCCCGGCTGTGGCGGCTGCATTTTCGATGGAGGCGGAAATGGTGCAGGCCCGTGTGCTCAGATTTGGGGGCACGTTAAAGAACCCCAGGTGGTCGAAATTTCTGGAGCCCTCCACTATGGCGTCTCTCATAATCATATGGTGGTTTTGGGACGTTAAAACCCCACATATCATATATATACATGTCAGCAATAGTCTTTGTTAGGCGTTCTGTTAAGCCGTTCGTTTGTGGGTGATAACTTATAAGATGTGGTTTTCCCGATGGGCTGTTCCACTGAGCTCAAGCACTGTCTTCAGGAGCATGGCCGAGCACCATGCCTCAGGGTGATATTTTCTATGAAGATTCAAGCAGTTTCAACAGCAGTGCCACTTGAGAAAGCCTTTGTTTCTGCGTAGCGCGTAAGATAATCGATGGCGACTATTACTGGGCCAATTTATTTGGGCCTAATTTGTGGCCACGTAAGAGGAAAGTCAGATTACAGCATGACGCTGGCACTGATAGCGGTGCGCAGAGCGTCGGCCGTCGATCAACTGACAAGCGGCAAAGCGCGTCGGCATTTATACACTTGCCATCAAATGTTCTAGCGTTATCGCTATCGGCGACGTAGGTTCCAGAATATTCTGTAATATTCACGAGGTGGGCGTCATCTCGACAAAACGATCTACTACAGCCTCGAGACTTTCCGAACACCGTAGGCGCGTTTTGCGCTGAACGTAGTGTAACGGGATGATAACGAATTTGTGAAAAGGAACGTGGCATCACCCCCTCTAAAAAAGGCATCGTCCCGATGCGTTAACAAAAGAAGAAGGTACAATAATAAAGACAATAAACAGTAAGTGCAAGCAATAAAGAACAGTAACAACAAAAAAACATAGTCTGCAGTTTCTTGCATAAGATGGCTTGAGGCGCATGACATGGACGACTTCAGGTCGAGCATGGCGTCATTGAGAGTTCTTAATGCCGTCAGGAATAACCTCGCAGTCGAGTGGGCCGAGACGTCGAACTACCCTGTATGGTGCGAAGTACGATCGTAGAAGTTTTTTCCTGATTTTACGTCGGCGTATCAGTGTCCATACCCAAATATGGTCACCAGGCTGGTACCCCAGGAAGCTTAAAATAGTAACGGTGGCTGTCGGCCGCCTGGTGATTCTCGATGCGCAGGCGAGCGAGTTGACGAGCTTCTTCCACGTGCTGAAGGTAGACGCTGACGTCAAGGTTTTTTTTTTCAACAGAGACGTTTGGCAGCATGGCGTCGAGCGTCGTTGTCGGGTTCCTTCCGTAGACCAACTTGTACGGCGTCATCTGCGTCGTTTCTTGTACGGTGGTGTTGTATGCGAAGGTTACGTACGGAAGGATTACATCCCACGTCTTGTGTTTGACGTCAACTTACATGGCCAGCATGTCAGCGATGGTCTTGTTTACGCACTCGGCGAGACAATTGGTCTTTGGGTGGTACGCTGTTGTACGGCGGTGACTTGTCTGGCTGTGTGCCAAAATCGGTTGGGTTAGCTCAGCAGTAAATGCCGTACCTCTGTCGGTGATGAGGACCTCTGGGGCACCGTGGCACACGACGATGTTTTCGACGAAGAATTTGACTACCTCAGATGCACTACCTTTCGGCAGGGCCCGGCGTCTCGGCGTAGCGGATAAGGCAGTCCGTAGCTACGTCGATCTATTTGTTTCCCACAGCTGACGTCTATAACGGCTCAAGGAAGTCCATACCAATTTGCTGGAATGGACGGCGAAGTGATTTGATGGGCTGTAGAAGTCCTGCTGGCCTTATCGGCGGTGTCTTTCGTCGCTGGCAGTTCCGGCATGTCCTAACATATTGAGCGACGTTGGTGGCATGGCTTGGGCAGTCGTATTTTTCCTGTGTTCTCGTGAGTGTGCGGGAAAAAACCCAAGGTGGCCAGCTGTTGGGTCATCGTGCAGGGCCTGCATAATTTCTGGTCGCATTGCCGAAGAATGGCAATAAGGTAGCTGGCTCAGGCAGGAGAGAAATTCTTCACGAGGCCGCTGTTCTTCAAAAAAAAGTGACGTCAGCCCTCGCCTGAACACATTTAAAACCACGCTTGTTTGGCCCTCGAGGTATTCTACTATCCCTCTCGATTCCAGGTCACCTCAATGTCACTCAATGAAGTCGTTGGCACCTATTATTCCCAAGAATTACTCATCGTTCTGGTCGTCCCGTGGTGGTGGATCCATTGGGGCACGAGACAGGCAGTCGGCGTCGGAGTGTTTCCTTCCAAACTTGTACACAATGGTAATGTCGTATTCTTGAAGTCTTGGGCTTCATCGTGTGAGGCGACCTGAAGGGTCCTTCAAGTTAGCTGGCCAACACAGGGCATGGTGGTCGCTCGCAATAATGAAAGGCCTGCCATGGAGATAAGGGCGAAATTTTGACGCTGCCCAGATGATGGCAAGGCACTCCTTTTCGGTTGTGGAATAGTTGGCCTCGACCTTTATAGCTACCGGCTAGCATAACTGATAAACCTTTCAAAGCCGTCGGTATTTTGTACAAGGACGGCGCCGAGACCTATGCTGCTTGCACCGGTCTGTACCTTCGTTTCGGCTTATTCGTCGAAATGCGCAAGTACTAGCGGTGTCTGCAGGTGTGTTTCGAGTTTCTGAAATGCTTGAATTTGTGCTGTTTTCCATATAAAATCGACTTCGGTCTTCGGGAGTTGCGTTAGTAGCTCGGTGATCTGTGAAAAACTTTCACAAAGGGTCTGTAATAGGCGCACAAGCCGAGAAGTCAGTGCATGGTCTTCTTCTCGGTGAGTGGCGGGAAGGCAGCGATGGCAGCTGTTTTTCGTGGGCGTGGACGCGATCCAGACTTGCTGATCACGTGACCCAAAAAACAGAAGCTCCTTGTACGCGAATCTGCACTTTTTTTGGATTTAGTGTAAGTCCAGCCTGAGTGCTGATGGAAATGACGCTGGAGCGAGAAGGAACGATGACTTGCTCTCCCAGCACATTTATAGCGTGCCTCCCTGAGGGCGTGTGCGGCGGCAGTACTTTTTCTGTGAATAGCGTTAATGTCTCTGACCTTAGGTCGATGGCTGCGCCGTGTTGACTTGAGAAGTTCATCCCAAGTATCACATCCCTAGAGCAGTGCTGTAGAATGAGAAAGCTGGCGAGATAAGTTTGGTTATTGGTTGTGATTCTTGCTGTGCCAACATCAGCCAGCGTTAATACATGCCCCCCCCCCCCCGCCCCACGGTCCGGATTTCAGGGCCTTGCCAAGCAGTCATCACTTTCTTTAACTTCGTCACGAGAGGCGCACTGACGACGGAATAGTCGGCCCCAGTGTCGACGAGAGTGGTGACGCTGTGGCCGTCAAACATTACGTCCAAGTCGCTAGTTCGTCGTCGTGCGTTTGAGTTCGGTCATGGTATTGGGCCATGGCTACGTCGGTTTGCTTCACTGCTTCCATGTTACGTCATGATGTCGTCATCACTGCGTGGTGTTTCGTCGTCCAGGCTTTCCCTGGTTCGCGTCGTGTTTGGAAAGTACCGTCGTTGGAAGATCTTCGGTAGTTCATCGCACAGCAACGGCACCTCCAGCGGTTGCTGCCGTTTCCCGGACAAAGGCTAGAAGACAGGTCTCAGGTCGGGACACTGTACGGCCGGCGGTGAGGCGACATGTAGCGCCCAGCTGACGGCGAACGAGATCCTCAGGGTGTACACTGCGCCACTGCGAGGTAGTCGATAATGACACGGGGTCGTTCCCCCTGCTGTGGACACGGCGCATCTACGGCGAAACCACGCAGTCCCATCTGACAGTACTGGCAGCGGTGGTAGGTGTGGCCAGCTTCTCCGGAGTGGTAGCAGAGACGTCGGTCGTCGGCGGCACGCTACACGTCAGTTTTCCTCGGAGTGTTGTGCCGACGAGCGGGTGTATGGCATAGCGTCGACGGCGACGGTGCGGTTTCTTGACGTGGGCGTGAAGGGGGAGCGTGTATAGCGTCGTGCAACAGCAGCGAAGCTCATTGCCTGCGGCTGAGGCTGCTGTGCTTCGGAAACCCCAAGTGATTTCCGAACGTCTTCGCGGACAATATCGGTGATCGAGTCTGCTTGAGGCTGCGCTGAAGGTAACAGCTTGCGCAGCTCCTTCCGCACAATCGCTCGGATAGTCTCCCCCAAGCCGACGGAGCTGAGTGGTTGCATTTGTGCGTACTCTGGCGTCGAGTGGCGATTAAAGTGTCGGGCGCGCATCTCCAGCGTCTTTTCAATCGTCGTCAGTACGGAGATGAATGCCTCGACAGTAACGGTGGATTTCGCATCAGACACACGAACAGCTCCCGCTTCACTCCTCGCATGAGGAAGCGAACTTTTTTGTCTTCAGGCAAATCAGGGTCGGCGTGCCGGAAGAGTTGGCTCATCTCTTCCGCGAAGAGCGTCACGTTTTCGTTTGGAAGCTGCGACCGGGTTTCAAGCAGCGCTTCGGCCCTCTCCTTGCGTATGACGGCCATGAATGAAGCCAGTAGCTTTTTGCGAAATGCGTCCCATGTTGTCGGGGTCCGCTCTTGGTTTTCGAACCACGTACAAGCGGCATCTTGGGAGGCGAAGTACGCATGACGAAGCTTATCTTCGCTAGTCCAAGCATTGAAAATGGCCACTCAGTCGTAATCCTCCAGCCAACTTTCTAGGTCTTCAAGGGCTGAACCGTGGCAGGTCGGCCACTCCTTGGGTTGCCGGAGCCAGATCGGTGCAGACGGCATAGGTTCTGTCATCGTTGCTGCGGCCGTGGTCAGGGTCTTGGTCTGCCGGGTCTTCTCATGTAAACGTCCGAACTCTGGCGGTAGACATTGTTGCCTGCGGCTTGTTCGCTGCTGGGGGTTGTCGTCGATGTCTTCAGGACTGGCGCTGGCTTCCCGGCTTGACGGGGGAGCCTGGTACAGGGAAGGAGCAGCACCTCTACCAGATGGCACGGAGTCATGGCGTGGACAAAGGGAGCAGACTGCAGGTCGGATAATAAACTGTTTATGTGGGCCTAACTTGTGGACACGTAAAAGGAAAGTCAGATTACAGCAAGACGCTGTAAAAGTTTCTCCCGTCGATCAACTGACAAGCAGCGAAGCACGTCGGCATTTGAAAACTAGCCATTGAATGTTCTAGCTTTATCGGCGACGTAGATTCCAGAATAAACTGTAATCTTCACAAGGTGAGCATGATCTCAACAAAACGATCTACTACAGCCTCGAGGCTTTTCGAACATTGCAGGCGTGGTTTGCGCTGAACGTAGTGTAATGCAATGATAACAAAACTTATGGAAAGGAACGTGGCAATATCTACTTTATGTTTATTTGCTGTCTTTAAAAAACTCTCAATATACCGTAGCCGTTATGTTTCTCATAGCGCTGCAATATATTTTCGTAACTGAGAATTTTTACTGAAGCCACACCGTGGCCGTCTAGTGGTTAAGGTACTCGGCGGCTGACCTGCCAGATGTGGTATCGAGTCCCGCTGCGGCGGCTGCTTTTTTGATAGAGGCGAAATTGCTGTATGTCCGTGTGCCCAGATTTCGACGCACGCGAATGAACTCCAGGTGGTCAAAATTTCCGGAGCCCTCCATGATGGCGTCTCTCATAACCATATGGTTCTTTTAAGACGTTGAAGCCTACGTATAAACCAATTAATTTTCTTGCGCATTGATTTCTCAAATCATCGCAATTCAGTTGTGAGTTTCAGTAGTCGGACATTGACGCATTGAGCGGTGAAGAAAAGGAAGTGAACAAATATAACAGGGAGCTAAACGAGGGCCGTTCTAGACATAGAACCATGAAGGATAACTCAGTCGCAGTGCCACGGCTATAGGTGTTTTCATGACTCTACCTCTTTCCAAAATACATCATTCTGCCCTCTGGACACCTTCGCTATCGCAGTACCCGTGACGCCCATGTTTGTAGACTGTTCCGCGCCTATTTGAATTGCTAACACGCTTCCGGTTCGTAAGT
This sequence comes from Rhipicephalus microplus, assembly GCF_043290135.1. Taxonomy (NCBI): domain Eukaryota; kingdom Metazoa; phylum Arthropoda; class Arachnida; order Ixodida; family Ixodidae; genus Rhipicephalus; species Rhipicephalus microplus. Next base: position 3,214,206 of record NW_027464598.1, on the reverse strand, counting down.
AATCTGGTTCGAAACTGTCACCTGGCGAACCATAGCACGGCACAAGTTGGCAGGGTTCTCACTGTCTTCGAAGTTTCAGTAAAGTGCCACAAGCTAGAAATTCAGAACGGAAAGAGCCCCAAGCTTCCAGCAAAATCCGGACTCAACAGGGTATCCATCTAGTGACGACCACCTGCTGTGTTGTAATGCACGGTTGGCGCGATCCTGGATTCGTCGCTTAGTGCAGACGTTTTCGCCTAAGCTTCTGCACATCATCAACTGAGCTCCTCCCCCCTTTTTTACGAACTCTCGCTGCAACGTAGTAATATGAACAAAAGAAAGAGATAAAGCACGCATGCGTCTTGCGAAGTTTTCCACGAAATCACCTCTTCTGGAACGGGTGGACGTCGGCTTAAATATGGGTGAACGTCAGACAGGGGCGGGGAAAGGATGATAAATTTTCTAACGCTGGAACACTGAAGCCGCGAGCCCAGCCACACACGCGCGGCCATTTCCGGCTGCCCATAGAACACGCTTGCTTCTTTTGTAGTGTTATACTGTTTATTGTTCACGGCAAAAAAGGATGACACAAAGAGCAGAATAGATGTCACGTTTGCTTCTTCAAAGAAGGGAAAAACTGCGTTGCTCTGTATCTGGGCCAGTTCGTATCAGTTACACGCTAAAATAAGGCTTTTAGCGGGAAATAAATGTGATGAGTCTGTATTTCCTGCGTTTTTCATGCAGGCGGAGCATTTCTTGAAAAAAGAGTGTGCAAGGAGGGTCACTTGTTTAATGGAAAAGTACAATGGTAGAGAGCGTAAGCGCCTAATCACAAAGTTGGCTGCCCAATGATTTCACGGAAAGGCTGAAACAAAATAAAATATCTGCTCCCTACATCTTATAACTGACATTACAACTTCGTAATTTGTTAATGTGGCCCGTTGGTTGAAACGTTTCATAAATTTAGGAAAAGAAACTGAAAGGCGTGTCATTAGGCACTTAATTGCTGTTTTGTACAAACGAATGTACGGATTCAATACCAAATACAAATATAAAATTTATGTGTTTACCAGAATACCCTAATGAATCTAACACGAAAGCGTTGTGTTAGGCACCTAAATTTTTATTCATTTTTATATTTCAGTAGTAGTGACATGTATATTATGGTAAATCGGTAATATACTGAATCTAATTGCGCATGAACAGCTTTAGGAAGAGCTAGGGCAGACTTGCAGGCTTCGCAGTACTTCCCAGTCTAGATGGTTACTTTCATGGCATTATATTATCAGTGCTATGACATTCTGTTCTTAAAAGCTATAGGCCTTAGACAGGGCAAGTGGAAGAAGACGAAGAAAAGGCAGAAAAATCTACCAGATGCGCGTCCGGTTCGGTACCATATGGGGGGGGGGGGAGGGTATTAAGGGAGCGCTGAAACACATGCTCATGCAAACATAGAATAGATTCCCTAAAATAGCTTATTGCTTCACAAATTTAACGTCGCAAAAAGTTTCAGAATCCGTTCCATACCGGTGGAGTAACGAAGATTAGTCGCACACTGCAGTCGCATTCCCTCTTTTCTCGTTTCGACGAAAGCGCTGGAAGCTAAGCAGGAGGAGATGGGGGAGAGGGCGAATGGCATGGGAAAAAAAAACGTCATTCGTGCCTTGTGACCTCGAACACTTTTTTTTTTACTTTTTTCCTCGGATGCGCAACTTTGTCAGTGTGATCGCGTGTGCACGCGTGGACAAGTCACGGGTTCCAGCGGTGATTCCTGTCATGACCAAGTTCTTCGCATTCAAATCAGCAAATGGCTGATAAAAAGCCTCTTTTAGTGATTTTTGAGCTTCCTTCGTCATTTGCCGAGGGAAAAGAAATAAATTGTCGGCTGACTTTGATCGTTTATTGTCAATCGCAGGCCACGGGCTGAGATTGACAATAAATCATTGATATTTTGCTCGCATGATCTGAGGAGCCTAACTGCAGATCTGCAGCATTTCTTGACCACGCTCAAAAAGTGTTGCACGATTCGTTTAAAAAAAGCAGAAAGAAGGAAACTCAAAAAAAAGGTACGCGTGAGCTTTGACTAGATTGCTGTGTTTCATAGTAGTTCACGCAAAACTACAAAAGTTTCAAGTTCCACTGATGATCATCGGGTCATGATGCCTACTGAAAGCTTGCAATCACTTGACATAGAACACCGATTACCTTTTGCAGGGGCTTGGAGTATGAGAATTCAAGGCAACCAAATAAAACGCGAAGTGTGTCGCAAATTGACTAAAGTACCATGTGAATTCCTTCGAGTTCTTCTAGCAATCTGTCAGCCGGAGATTCAGTGTTCACTGTGCACGATGGGCACTGTGAAGCTGCATGTCACCACGATTTGTACAACGCAGCCAAAGCTGCATTAGTTGTGCCCATGCCTTCCATGTTGTTCAGGTTTGAAGCGGCCATCATTGATCCGCGTGACTGCTGCTTCGGCAATGCAGGTCAAGCGCAACTCCCAGAATCCACAAATGTCATTGTATTTCTTCATACCAGCCGTGTATATTCCGCGTTGAAAATCAGGGTGTGCAGGAGGGCGTTAAAGGGGCGCTACGGTAGCAGTCATTGGCTTTTTTGATGCACTTCGACGCCGAGGGTGCCACTTAATCACTGTTGTAGTGGCCTCGTCATGCTATGTATGGTCGCTCATCATTGGTCTCAATACCGCTATTTGTTTCTATTTCTGGATAATCATTTCAAGAAGTTTACTGCGTTTCAATAGACTTTGAACAGTGAGAACAATAGCTTAACAGCTGTCCGTGGAATGCGTTCCACTGTAACGAGAACATACTCGCTAGCTTTGCTTACGATTTCAACGTGACCTAGTTGAACGCAGCTGTGACTCTGCAGTGGTTTCGACACAAAATGTCTCAAATGTTGACAGACTGACCCATGTTAAGACACAGTAGTAGAGTTGATTTTGAAGTATTTTTTTCATGCAGTGTGATGCACCCAAACGACTAACATTGGTGATGCGGCTAGCTCGATCCACTGGCTCGAGCAGGCTATAAAAGTCGGAGCTGGGATCGGCACTCCCGGGATATAGGAGCGAACGGTGATTCTATCCGACTCTGTGACGTTGCGTAGTATGTCCAGTGCGGCAGCATGCAAAGCATCAATCACAATGACGTTCATAATGCGGCTTTACTGCGATATCGATGATTTCATCCGGAGCCAGGCACTTCAGCAGTACCGAAAGAGATTGATTGTCGAGGCACTTCATGTGGCCGCTAGGCTGAGCAGGAACGAAATTATCGTGTTGGCTTCGGGCTTTCGCGGTGCTATTTCATTCAGTGCGATGAAGAATTAAGAGGCCCTGGTGTTACGCCCTTTTGCTTTTCCGCTTATAGCGAGTCAGAAGTCGTCGTGAGATGGCCCTTCGCTAATCAGTGAGCCTAGATAGTGTCCGTGCTGTTGCAGCAAAGGCCCATCAAGTGTCCTGGCCGCAGCCGCCGCTGAGCCATGGGACGTGGCAGATGTCTTAGTTGGCCCACGTTCATTGTTTACGATGAATACGGTAAGATGGTTCATGATGTGCACATTTTATGGCTCTAAAAAGGCAAAAGGTACTTGAACAGTGTACCACTAGTGAGAACACGTCTTCATGCTAGAATCGGGCTGAGTCACATTGTCCCGCCGATGAGTGCTGCATTCCCGTCTTGTCGAGTACTACGTTGATCTCCATAAACGCTGGCTCCAACACAGTGGAACATTGAGTATGGTGCTCTGATGCTGACTTGATGACCGCTAGCTTGATCCCTGCTATGCCAGTCGCATTTTAACTGAGACACAATGCTAAAGGCGCACGTGCTGTGCGATTTCAGCACATGTTTTAGAACTCCAGATGGCTTAAAATTTCGGGAGCCCTCCACTACGGCATGCATCAAGTTCACATCATGGATTTGACGTGTAAACTGCAGGTACTATTGTATTTATTGTCTCCATAAACCCTGACTAGCCGTGATGTTCCATAGTGCATATCCGCATCAGTTCTATGTAAGCGCAAGTTCATTAACAATAGTTCACTGAAAGGCAACTAAATCGTAAAGAGAAGGCTCCATGGCGAAACTCATTCAACAGTTGCCACATTGGGACTATTATCAATGAAAGAATCTTGAGTTTTACGCCGGATAATCATGGTATAATTATTAGACGTGCAGAATAAGAAAGCTCAGGACATTTGATACTTTTGTGTACTTTGACGTAAGCCTTAATTTGTATAAACGAGCCCGTCGTGTTTCTCCTCCACATAATTAAGACTGCCGTGGCGGAGATATATCCCACATCTTCCTACTCACAGCCGAACATCGTAACCACCATGGCGCCTCACATCGAGCCATTTCTGACAAAGCATTTCAGGAAGCCCATGGGTGTGCAGAAGAAGCGATTGGTTTAATTATTTATTTATTAATTTATTTATTCATTTCTTCCATACCCACAGCGCCACATGGCAATACAGGGGGGGGGGAGCAAAGAAAAATTCAAAGCAAACAGTTGGTAATAACGGCAAACAGCATCAGGAAAGTAAATAAATACATATACAAGAAGATCATTAGTGTACACTAATGTGCACCATAGTGAATCATTGTGCAAAAATAAAAAAAAACAAGATTGCAAGTAAACAAGAATACATCAATTATTTAACAATGAAGTGTATTATAGTCATAAAAGCATAATTACATGAACAAGAATGCACAATAAAGAAAAATACAAGTACTAGCATATATCAGTCATCACTATAGCAGTAACATGAGTGAACAGCAACTCCAATACAAGAAGAATTATTTTCGCAGTGCAAAAATCACGTCATTGGACGATATAGTGGCGACAGACTTGTCTGGTTTTCTTTTGGTTCTCTTTTTCTTTCTTTTTTTTGAGGTTTAAGCGTATTATTCACAACAGATTTGCTAAACAAATTGAAGTACGAAGTATTTTACGTGTGAACACAGGGAAGTAACAGAACCGAAAACTTGGCTGACTGAGAAACCCAACAGGCTTGAGGCAATTCCCGCGTTTTCTGCTACTGCCAAAGTCGGTAACTTTTTTTTTCGCCTTTGAAAAAATATCACTTTGCGTACGGGGCCCTCAAATAAAAGATATCTTGCCGCCAGCAAGGATCGTCCCTGCTACCTATTAACAGCTTTGATTGATTGATATGTGGGGTTTAACGTCCCAAAACCACCATAAGAATGAATATGAGAGATGCCGTTGTGGAGAGTTCAGGAAGTTTCGACTACCTGGGTTTCTTTGACGTTTACCGAAATCTGAGCACACAGGCCTACAACGTTTTCGCCTTCATCGAAGATGCAGCCGCCGCAGCCGGGATTCGATCCCGCGACCTGCGGGTCAGCAGCCGAATACCTTAGCCACTAGACCACCGCGTCGGGGGGATGCATTAAAAGCACGTCCGAGGGTCTACCACTGAGCTAGGGTGGTGGTAGTCATCTCTCCATCCCCTTCATAGGGTATATATGTGCACCCATACGTTGAGCGTCAGTCAGTCCCACGGGTAGCCAGTGACATGTACTGAACTCGCTCACAATTGTTATCGGCAAGATCATTATGATTTCCTTAAAAACGGTAATGTGATAGTTCAGGTAATAATCCTTTCACTCTTTCTAAACGTGTTAAAATCTCTCCTCGAGCACGGTGACTCTGGCCCGTAAAGAATGTTAACGCACCTTTTTATAAAAAGTCGTATGCGTGAAAAATCAAAAATCCTCGAACGGAGTCACATGCCCACTTTTTCATTCTTGGAGTGGAATAGCTTCATGGACGCATGGCCAATGGGCAGTCCTAGATCCGCATTTAGTGCCATGAGGAGAAGGATGTGCGTTCGCTTTGTCAAGTTTGGAGTAAGGTTACGGTATGAAAGGTTTGTATGCCAATCGTCTAATTATCAGAACTGTCACGATTGAGATTGTGTTGTTTTCGAAAATTTTTTGTCGGCGATTCGTAATGTGCCCTATAGGGTGTGTCACTTGGGGGATTACAAAGCAGAGTACTTGGGCTATGTATATCAGCTTTCCATAGCGTTGTAAAAGATTTCAAGATGCCGAAACAGTCTATACCTTTGGAATAACGTTCAAATTCAGATGCATGGTAATGTCTGGTGGTGTCTTGATCATTTTGCATTTTTTATACATGAAGAGGCGTTTTGACTTCACGGTTGGAGGAGGGATTTTTTCGATTAGGATTCACCCTTGAACCAGTTCAACCATATATTTATTACTTTCTGTAGTACTGCTTCAATGCGGCCTTCTGATCTTTTTCTCAAGCAGATAGTAAAACTTGATACTGAGTAGAGGTGAATAAAGGCACAAAATTTTCATTAAACGAGAAGACAAGTATTTAGTCCCTTTTATTCCAGCGTAGGCTCTTTCGAATTTCTTCATTTCAGCAATATGTGTACTTTTGTCGCGCCATGCACAGTCTTGTGTGACTTACAGCATACATCTGGCGTTTCGTGCATGATCTTCAGTAGCCATTCAATCAGCATGCATCTTTTACTATGTTTTTTAGGGGCGAAGCTTCTTATAGCGGCACCCGCTCATCCCTCGCAGCCTTTGTAGTATGTAACAAACATAAAATTTTGACCTCCAAGGTGGTACCGGTGAAAGATTTCTTCTATGCGTTGTTGAACAATAAAAAATAATGCTCATAGTACATGCCAATGGCTGCTAATAGAGAATGAGAAACAGGAGCATTCGGATTTTAGTTAACGTGCACGCTGCAATCTCTATTAGCAGCCTTTGGCATGCACATTGAGCACCATCTGACAGGAAAGGTTGCTACGTTATACTCGCTGGGCGTAACCTCCTTGGTTTTAGAAAGGTTTAGCGATCGTTGAGCCACAGTGCCATGAATACAGTGAACTAGTATATACCATGAACTCGAGGTGGTTAAAGGTGGGAGGTAGACCCGACGCGCAAGCCGTAAGAAAGTGTGCGTTTGCCACCTCTCGTTTAGTTCTTGGAATGTCCGCTGGATGGCGGTGCTTCTATATGGGGAGTAGTTCAGTTCGGTTCTTTAGCGCCCCGGATCGACTGCGCAGATAAGTGTTTTTGCATGTTTTGAGCTTGTCTTTATAAGTATAAGGCAGCGGTTGAAATCTTCGTAGCACTTATTTTATGGTACAGCTTTTTCGGAGGCCTGTCACCAGGTATTTATTAGTTAGTGCGGGTGTGTGTGTTTGAATTTTTGTTGTTTTTTTGCCACCCCGTGGGGGAGGTGCGCGTACATTGAACACGCAAATTATTGTAGTAGAGCTTAGACTTTTTTTTTCGTAGCACAGGGCTCGAGTTTAGTAATTTTAGAGTATAGAGACAATTGGTGTCAGGAAGACATGGTTAAAAAGACTGTAAAGTGTTCAGGATGTGGAGTGGGTTGGAAAGTGGACCCAATCGTCGAAGTGGATGAAGAGGAGGCTGACGCGAAGTGTAGGCAATGTGAGGTCAAGGAAAAAATGGAGTAAATGATGGTTGCCCAGAGTGAATTGCTGATGAGAATCGCCGAGCTCGAAACTGCGTTGGCGACGGAGCAAGAGAAAACGAGGGCATTGGGAGAAAGACTGAAGTCCGCCGAGCAAGCACTAGCGAAGCTGAACAAAGAAGCGGCCTACGGAGAGAACAGTACGGAACCGGCAACCAGAATGGTGGAGAAGGAAGAGCAAGCAAGTGTGGAAAAAACAGGTTTAGCCGGTTCAATTGTCACAAGGCCCAGCTTCAGCGAGGTAGTGGGGGGGGTGGCTGGGAGGGGACAAAGCAGCTGGCGTCACAGGTGCAAGTAGCCCCCAGGTGCAGGACGCTCCAGCTGAAAAGTCACAGCATGTGATAATTGCCGGGGACTCGAAATTAAATCGATGCACAGAAGCCATCAAAGAGAGGGTAAGAGGTGAAAAGAGGCTTGCAGTAGGGGCATTTCCAGGACGCAAGCTGGAAGCAGTCATGAGGCAAGCGAGCGCAAAACTCAAAGCTACAGCTGATAGACGAAACCTCGTGATAATTTCAGGCGGTTTAAACGATGTCTTAAATGGAGATACAGCAGGACTAGCAACCACACTGGCGAAAGGCGTCGATGACATGCGCGCCCCGTTTCTCCTAAGGTACAGGTAGTGATATGCACGATACTGAAGGTACCGGTGCGTGATAGCAGCCTGCAAAGAGCGGTTGTCAACGCAAACCAAGAGATATGGCGGATGAGTCGAGAGAAAGGTTTGAGGTGGTGGAAATTAACAGAGAGGTGCATAGGTGGGGTGGTTTGCAACGAGACAGAATTCACTTCGATGGGCGGCTAGGTCATGAGGTGGGTTGGCGACTTGCAGGACGCGCAGTAGCTTTTTTTGGGGAAGGGCAAGCGAGCCCTTCGGGATGCAGGATAGCTAGTAACGAGGAAAACAGCCAGGGAGACTCTTCGACAGGTGGTATGAACAGATACGATTCCAAAGTGGCACCAATATCTAAGATAGGTAGAGTCCGGGGCATAAATAGACGTAGCCACGAGCGCCGATACAATTCAGACATAGGGTATATTAACATGCAGGGTAGTAGGAACAGGCTGAAGTAAGAAGAGATAGAAGAACAGCTAAGGGAAGAGAGGCCAGTGGTATACGGTTTTGTAGAAACACATCTCAGGGACATAAAACAACCTCCGAACAATCCGGACTACGCGTGGGAATATTGTAATAAAACAGAAGGCAGCAGAAAGGGGGGTGGTATTAGGGCATTCATTCATAAAAGTACAGACTGGCAGAGGGTCAAGCAGGAGTGCAAGAAACATTTATGGCTAAAAGGGAAAGTGGCAGGTCAAATGACACTCCTTGGTTTTGTGTACTTGTGGACGGGAGCAAAGGCCAGAGAGGAAAACCAGGCAATGGTAGAGTGTATATCGAAGGACATTCAGGAGTTAGGAAGAGAGTGCGAGATAATTATACTAGGAGACATGAATGCGCACATAGAAGATATAGATGGGCATACCGACCCGACAGGCAAAATGGTCATGGATATGTGTGAAAGGCTTGATTTGATCATTTGCAACAGTACCGAGAAGTGTGAAGGGCAAATAACACGGGAGGTAGGAAGGCTGCAGTCGACGATAGATTATGCACTGATGTCACAAAGGATGCATGATAAGCTCAGGGGAATGCACATAGATGAAGGTGGCTCCAGAAGTCTCGGTAGTGATCACAAAAGTATCAAGCTAAGTTTTGGCAGAGCAGTGAAAGTGGGAAGGAGACAAGATGAGCAACTACAGAAAAAGTTTTATCCAGAAAGGCATATTGAAATAGGCACTAAACAAATTGAGAAAGTAATCACGGAGGATAATAAGACAGTGTGGACATACAGGAATCGAATTAGACTCTTTGAGCTAGAGCTTGCTAAGACACGTGACACGTCACCCCGGAAAAGAAGACACAAACCCAAAAGTTGGTGGGATGAGCAAGTTAAGAGAGCCATAGCAAAACGTCAGGAAGCCTCTAGGAAACACAGACATTCTAAGCAGCGGGAGAACCGACAGATGATGTTGAAAGAAAATGGGAAACCTTTCTAAGCTGTAGAAGGGATGCATCCCTTTTGATCAATAAAAAAATTAGAAGAAAGGGAGCTCAGTGGCTGGCAGAAGTACATAAAAAAGATAGAAAGGCAGCTGCGAAACTGTGGATCCATCTAAACTCCCTAAGAAATGAGACGAGCCTAGAGCAGATTTTTATAACTACAGCCCAAGGTGCTAGGCTAGAAGCGGACGAAGCTATTGAATATATAAGGACAAGGGTGACATAAAAATTTCAACAAAGAAGCACTTTATGCACCACAATAGACAAGGATGAGCCAAGTGGTGCAATAGCTCCATTTTCACAACGAGAGTCGGAAAGGGCTGAGAAAAGGGTTCCTTGTAGTACATCAACAGGCCAATATGGCATTCCTATTATGCTGATAAAGACATTAGGTCTGAAGTCAGAGCAGGCTTTTGAGAGAGGCAGTGAGCAAAATAATAATCGATAATGAAGTTCCCGATGGATGGAAACTTAGCAGGACGAGCATGATCTATAAAGGAAAGGGGGACAAAGCTGACATAAGCAACTACCGTCCTATAACAGTGACATCAGTGGTCTACAGGCTGGCGATGCAGATTATGAAGGAAAGACTGCAGGCATGGATAGAGAATGAGGGGGTGCTGGGGGAACTGCAGAATGGGTTTCGGAAACACAGGAGGTCTTAAGACAATCTGTTCTCACTGACGCCGTGCATCGAAATAGCAGAAAAGGAACACAGGCCTCTGTGGCTAGCATTTTTGGATATCAAGGGATCGTGGTTCAAGAGGAATTGTGGGGAATACTGAACACACTAGGCGTGGAACATGTAGTCAATTATCTTTTAAAGGGTACGTGTAAAGGTAACAAGGTAGTTATAAATTGGGAAAAACAGGTATCCGAACCTGCAGAGGTAAAACGGGGGCTTAGGCACAGGTGTCCCCTGTCACCCTTATTATTCATGATGTACCTACAAGGATTAGAGGCAAAATTAGAGGGCAGTGGACTGGGCTTCAACCTCTGTTTAGTCAAACAAGGAAAACTTATTGATCAGGCACTACCAGCATTATTGTATGCAGATGATATAGTGCTAATGGCCAACAACAAGGAAGATTTGCAGAGATTGGTGGACATCTGCGGTAATGAGGGAGATAGGTTAGATTTTATATTCCGCAAGGAAAAATCAGCAGTCATAATTTTTAATGACAACAAAGGTAGTGAGCTTAGAATACAGAAGGTCACGCTAGAGATAACAGATAACTACAAATATCTGGGCGTATGAATAAGCAATGGGACCGAGTACCTGAGGGAACACGAAATATACGTGACGACTAAAGTTTAACAGGAATGCAGCAGTGATGAAAAATAGGGCACTGTGGAATTACAATAGGTATGATGTTGTGAGAGGAATATGGAAAGGGGTCATGGTTCCTGGGCAGACGTTCGGCAATGCGGTCTTGTGCATGAGATCAGAAGTTCAAGCAAGATTAGAAATTAAGCAACGTGGAATAGGTACGCTTGCTTTAAGAGCTCACGGAAATGCACCAAATCAGGGTGTACAAGGTGATATGCGATGGACATCAATTTAGGGCAGGGAAGCTAGCAGCAAGATAAAATTTGAGAAGCGACTGAGAGAAATGGGGGAGGAGCGTTGGTCTAGGAAGGTTTTCAGCTACTTGTACATAAAGAATGTCGATACAAATTGGAGGAAACGAACCAGGAACTTGACTGGTAAATACTTAGAAAACAGCAGGTGGCGAAACCAAAAAGAACTATCGGTTAAGAAGAAAGTGAAGGAAACGGAGACTGACTTGTGGTGAATGGGCATGATTAAGAAGTCCTCACTAGAAATCTATCGAACTTTTTAGCAGGGAATTGCGAAGGAAAGGATCTATGATAATACTCGGGGTAGTTCTCTACTGTTTGAGGCCAGGACGGGAGTACTGCGAACCAAGACATATCGGACCAAATACGAAGGGGTAGACACAGTATGCAGTGCGTGTGGAGAGGAAGAAGAAACTGCCGAACACTTGATTATGTTCTGTAAAGGGCTTCAACCTATAGTTCAGGATGATGGTGCAAAGTTTTTCAAAGCACTGAGGCTTAGGGACCGGGAGGGCAAAATAGACTTTAAACGGGTAGACTTAACTAGAAGGAGGTTATCTGATTGGTGGCTAAAGTCAAGACACGAGTGAAAATTAAACTCTTCACGGCAAAGTACGAATCCTCAAACTCACTTTTTAAATAAAAAAAATAAATCTAGTTTTTGGTTCATTAATTATTACGGTTTGGTGGCGCCAGCCACCGCCTGATCTAAAGGGTACAGCCATATACATCCATCCATCCATCCATCCATCCATCCATCCATCCATCGATCGATCCATCCATCCATCCATCCATCCATCCATCCATCCATCCATCCATCCATCCATCCATTATATGATGAAAAGATGCGAGATGGTGGTACTTGGAGTGTTGAATAGATAGACGAACGGACACACAGACAGATGCATGGATGAACGCATGAACGGACGCAGGGGCGGATGCATGGACGAACGCAGGGACGGACGCACAAACAGACGCACGCACGAACGGGCGAATGGACGCATGGACGGTCACACAGACGGATGCATGGACGGACGGAAGCTAGAACAAATGAACGGACGAATGCTTCGCCCCACCCTCCATCATTCACCCTGTGGATATGCTGCCATTTTTTGTGGATTTAACTAGAAACACCTACTCTGGTATAAGAGGCACACTAGTTCTACATGATTGGGAGAGTTCTGCCTTTTTAAATACACGTGCGGTCTGTCAGGAATGCCCATTTTCTTCTGTTGTATTTGTCCTCAGCCCTGAGCCATTTTTGTATGCTCTAGAAGCAGATTTGCGGGTCCGGGGTCTTGCGCTTCCGGGAAGCAGTGCCGTGAAAGTCACAGTTTTTGCTGACGACATAATCCTGTACCTGTCAAACGAAGACAGTCTTTCACATAGCCTGCGTTTATTTTTTCAGTATTGTGGCATTTCAGGTGCCGCGCTGAACTTCTCTAAATCCTGGTATTCGTTCATAAACTGTCCGAATTTCGGGCTTAGCTCCGCATCTCTTCTACAGCCAGCTGCGTCTCTTCGCGTGTAAAGATTTCTATACAACCGCTACGGCGTTTGTAACTCCATTTAGTGAAACAACCTGGATGAAGTAAAACGAAAAATTGAGAACGCATGGGATTCTGACTTCCCGCTTCTTGAGCGGAGGTACCTTGCGCAGACTGTGTTCTGCGGTCGCATTTGGTACCTTTCTCAAGTGAAGCGCTGCTTTTACGCATCGTGAGGTCATTGCAGTCTGCTTTGTGTTCCTCCTTTTGGTGCGGTGGCACTGAGTTGGTTTCTCGTGCGGCGTTGGACAACAGTGTTCTCAGGGAGGTTTTGCTTTCCCTCGGTATCAATACGCTGCCGGCTACTGGCTCCGCGTTTCCTGTTGCGCCTCGTACAAGGAAAAAAATCCCCCGCGCGAACTCTGGCATATTATTCTCTAGGCACTCACGTTTCGTAATTATTGTCGAATGTGCACGTTAATGAGGGCCCGCAATCAGTAACACTTCCTTCGTTTTATGCAACAGCTGTTGCATTTTTTTTGTCATATCCAGTGGACTTGACCTGAGCTAGATGTGTCAGACAATCCTATTGTTGACACATAGGCTGCTTTGTTGCTCTCGGCGTTCCTTCGGCACGCCGTACCCGCTCTACTCGTGTGTCTTAGAGCAAGCGGACGGCTTCATTTCGGCCTGGCCACCTCCGGGATTTCAAGTGGCGGCTAAGGAGCGATGTACTACCTACCCTTGACCACCCCAAAAGGTAGAGAATGGCCAAGTCAGAAACATGCCCGAACTGCTTCTTACGGGAAACGAATCAGCATGTTTTAAGACAATGCGTCGTTGCTCGTGTTTTCTGGAGGGTATATCACTGATTTCCACTTAACGTGGGATCTGCTAAGTTTTTTAAACACAAACGATTCACCAATGAAGTGTCAGCTCCACGGGACGGCTTTATGCTCTCCCATAGTCGAGTACGAAGTATTATAAATAGTTAAATAATCTTCCAAAACACATGGTTTATTATGGTCAATGTGGCCTCATCAAACGTAAGGCTCATGGGACGGCTTTGAGCTCTTCCATAGTAGAGTACGAAGTACTCTAAATAGTTAACTACTTTTTCGGAGCTCCATATCGCTAGTATCTTTTTAATATTTAGAAGCATTTTTACGTGTACTGCGAGCACTTTTGGCATGTATTTATATATCTATGTATTTAGATATCTATTTAGCCGCTTACGTCTGAGTGCTTTCGTGCTCACCCTCTTAACTTGGTGTGAACCAAATTAGCCTGGAAGGGTAATATATTTTGACAAAAAAGATGCAGGCCGGCGTTATTCGAGCCATTTCGAGAGAAGGGGGCAGTAAGTGTAGTAATTTTTCTGTGGCCATATGATTTCACGATGCTAATTCATGTACAAATCTTTCACGCACAGACACAACTTGAGCAGTCTCACATGTTTGCATAACGAGTTGTTTAGTTGTTTGCACCGGGTCAGCGATTTCAACAGGAACATGAGTATTAGCAACACGAGAAGTGACAAGCTGATATGAAGTGCCGGTGCTCGCGAGGATTGCAGCTCTGGACACTGCTACATATATCAACTTAAGCGGATGGCAACTAACAACAATTGACGTTAGACCGACCTTACAGCTGTACCAAGGGAGAGCACACATCATGTTTATGAAATTGCATAGCCAGCACTGCAAAGAGTATTGACTTTTCACAATGATTGTGGTCTATTTGAAAAGCGCTTGTCCCTGTCTTTCCGTCCTCGTCTAAGTAGTGCGCTCTTATTTCAAAACAGTCATTTATCACCAACTCGCTCAATGAACCATAATAACTATTTGAAAAAAAAATTGGTGAATCTGCACCCAAACGCACAGTGCCAAAATTTATCGTCCGCGCTTCTCACTAACCACTCGTAGTCTCCATTGAAACGGCTTTCGTTGCCGCCATATTTAGCTCATAACTTTACCGCTGCTTTACCCACCGAGATGGTGCAATGGCACTGGTGCTCGAGTGGTGACTTGAAGGCGATCGAATGCTGGCCGCGGTGATTTCGATTGACGCGATATACTAGATGTTCATCTACGTAGAATTGAATGTACATTCACACAACTAGGTGGTCAAAATTTTCACAGCCTTCCAGTGGAATTCCTCATAACCATATCTTGGTTTCGATATATAAAACCACGAATATTCATTTTTTTTCTTTTTCAAATTTAGTAGTTTTGTATCTTGGAGAACTAAACAAACAGTGCTGCACTGGACGTTTACCATCCGATTGGCTTCGTGCACTCGATGCTTTGTTACCTTACCATTATTACACGTTACAAGGCTCAAAGATAACAAAACATTCTCATATCTCTAACGAAAAATGCTCTATGCATCAATGATTGAACTTCCAATCTCTGTTGCTCGCGTAAGTTATAGAACAAGCTTGACTGCTCTTGTGCAGCGTGTAGTTGGAAGAGAAAAGTTTATAACAATCGCGAAACCGGCCAAACATTGCGGTGCTGTTTGCACCGAGTGGTGCTTAAACTTTTCTGGTATCCTTTTTCAGAGGTGCACTGAAGTACGGGGTAGAGCCGCTTTTATTTTTGATATTGTTAGATGTTCATCACTTCCAGTTTTTTTTTTTGCTACGTGGAGCAGCTCCACCTTTTGATTATGATGGTGATTGTCGAAATGTATGGCTCAAACATACTCCGCGGGATTGGCCATGAAACAAATTATTTTTAAGAGAAAGCGACCCCATAACAAACAACAGGCCAGGCAGCTGCAGCTGCTCCCTCACGCAAGGTTGTTGATGGCGCTGCGGCGCTGGGCATTCCTCTTCACCACAGCATGTTTAGTTCTCTCGGCCACACGTCTGCATCAGGTAGACAATTCAGTTACCATCAGTTACCACTCTACTAATATACCTAATTACCATGAGCTGGAGATAGTCGTTAAGGTATACTATCGTTAGACACATCGAACCATGAAACAACAGAACAGGAAGAACTGGTGTTTTGGTTTAGTGAAGGCATGTAGAAATGAGAGAAAGACAATGCCTTTAACCATTATGGAAGCTTCCACTTTGCTGTCGCTGTATAGAGGAAGATACCAGGAAAACGAAAAGAGGAAAGTCACACGGGAAACTTGACAGGGCGTCATTGAAGCTTGAGCGAGGTATTGACTGATTGAAGAAATCATAACTTTCGCGTTCCTTGAATCTTTAAGAAACATGTGTAGGAATGGGATGATTACTAACAAAGCTACCATGTCCATTTGATGATGAGATTATGTGACATTGCTAGTGATGGCACAATAAAACCTCAACATTACGTGCTGGCAAGATGCTTTTGTTCATCCATGGTGTTGCCGCAACAGCCACAGGTTTCTTTTTGCCTTGAATGAGGAATCTAGTGGTTTCGCTTTAGAAACCTACAGCCTGTCATAGTCTATGTTCGAATAATTTTTATGCATCTGTAAAGAAATGTTACACAATAAAATTTGCAAGTCTGTTCTAGGTCACCACATAATTAGGAATATTGAAGACCTCTAATTAACGTCACCAGAAGAAGAGCATGTGATGAGTCTAATGATTTTGTACCAAGAAAATGAAGACATGATTACTGCGCTGTATGCTGAAATCAAGCACATTAGCGCATGCCGCACCGGTTTTTTGGAACCTTCAAAACTACTCTGGAATGGGTCATTAGGCAACCCTTGGGCATGTGTCTCAGGGTTTTCTCATGACACAACCTATGAACCTCTCGCATTTTTTGGACTAAAGACTTTGGTAATAATATTTGAGCTAAACTTCGCAGTCCTACGCCAACGCAGGTGCTTACTACCGCCACACGAAGCATTCATTTCAAGTTTTATTGATGTACCAATACCCGTACTCACTTGCTCAGCAGCGGCCGGTAGCCGCCCTTTAAAGTATAACCGCAAACAGCAGGTGATTGGCCAACAGTCGACATAATTCACGAGTGGCGTTTGAACCAGGCGCCCTTCTCATCAAAGGGGCTGTCAGATACCGACACTAAGCTCTGCTTTCTGCTGGCATTACAAAAAGACCCACACTCTGGCGTTTAGTAATCCATGTGGGATTGGGTGATCGCGTTTCGTCATCCGCGATCAAGCTCACGACGCGCTGTTACGAAACCTTTCTCTCCAGCGTCATCCGTCCCCGCATAGCTTCCATCGTGGTTTATTGCAACCAGAAAAAAAGTAAGAGCACTTAATGTGTACAGCAGACCTCAGCAAATCCGCTCCTGCGTATCAAATTAAAACAAACAGGTTGCATCGATCAATGTTTCAGGTAACTGAATCATTCGATACTGACTTCAGTTGCCACGCACACACACACGCACGCGCACACACCACGATACTATGATAACACGCACACAAACACGCACACACACACACACACGCACACACACACGCGAACGCACACACACGCACACACACAAACAAACAAACTGGTCCAATAAGCTATTGTACTTACACAGTGAGTTTCCCATGATATCATCATCTTTAAGGTAATGCCCTTCCGCATCAACACGCTTCTACATTCGATACTGTTACTTTTGGGAACAAATATTGAATGAAGCTTTGGTAGGTCCTTCCCGAAATTCTCTCGTTTCGCCAGATTCTCTGAAATAAACGGAACATAGACTTCCTTTACCAGGAAATAACATTAGGTAAGAAAAAAAAAGTTTCACGAACCTATATCAGGTAAAGAAAAAGAATGCACCACCTCGGTAATGTTTTTGTTGGTCGAGACAACTTCATAGAAAAGGCTATGTGAGCACGTACATTTCTCTGGGGCGACAAACTTGGAGCATGCTGAAACTGTTGCCTTTTTAGGGTAAGTTTTCTCGAAGTCGTTTTACTACTTCAATGTAGTCAAGTTTATTAACAAAAAGACTCCTCAGAAGCCACCCAATTGTTACAGTTCAAGATGGGTAACATTCCCTGGAATTTTCATACTTGCTTTTCTTGCAAGGAAGCACGAATTCTCATTTGTGCTTTTTTGGGTCTTGGTGAATCTGCTAACTTCCACTGCATCGACCAGTACTTACTTTTTGCGTCATAGGTGAACGTCCACGTCTCAACACATGCTACTTTAGATTAAAAGAAGTTTGGCTAATTTTCTGTGCGCCGTAACATGTCCGCACACACGTCTTTACGGAACCATTTTTTTGTCATCGAACAAAACTGTTGAAACAACCTTCGCGCATGTCTTCCTCACGTGGTATTTTTTAGTTAAGGTGCGTCGAACAGCTTCCCTATGAAAGATAAGCAACTCCGTCACTGCATTGAAACCTAATCTTTGGTCACCATGAATCACGTCACGAGCTTTGGCAATGATCTGTAATTGTTGACTTCAAGCGCCCAGTACGTTTTGTCATCTTCTACACTGCTTCTTTTTGCTGAATACCGCTCACGTAATTAAAACACACGTGCTCGTAACAGTGCTTCATCTCCGTAAACAAGTGTTAATATTTGAAATATTGCCGTGGCTGAGTTTCAGGCTATGCCATAAAACATGATGTATATTTTTTTCCGGTTGTTAAAATTAGCCATTTTTATAGTAGCATGCAGTTGTACTTGTTAACTCAGTGACGCAGCTCTTTCAACTGGCACGATTGGTGTGGAGCCGAAGCTAGCCACACGAAGAGAAGAGGCGTGTGGGATGATGCCGGCAAAACTGTTGTTGCCAGCTCCACTTTTTTTCCAAAGCCTCAAGTTTTGTCTCTTTCTTTTCTTGGTGTGTGTAATACTCATCGTATAACTTATATTTTAAGTATAAGAAAAAGTACCAAATGTTTTCCTTAGACATGATTTCTTGGCTGCACAAGTATATACGCAGCCACCATCATTCCTAGCTCGCTGACGTCATGATTGACAGCCCTACGCGGGATGGCTTCGTGGAATACTTAGACCACTAATAACAAAGCACACTTAAGTGCAATGAACTTCATCTATTCAAAACTCTTTGTCCCTGTGTTCTTTGTCCGATTCTTCGAGGTGCCAGTCCCAATCCGATCAAACCATTTGTCAGAACAGGCTCTATACGCGGATAGTCTCCGCAGAGTCTTCCTCTCAAGCTGGGTCATGTTACTAGTAGAATTGGGTTTGTTGCTAAAAAGTCGTATCATTATTATCTTTGCTCAGTCAAGCGCGAGAACAGTTGCCCTAAATTGTGTGTGCTAACAGGGCTCAGAATGGTGCTCACCTTTAAGTGCACAAGCTAGGTTCTTTGTGTTTGTGTAGCGTGCGTGTACAGCTCCACAAGTGGAGTTTCGTGCAAATATTGAGCACGGTTCATGTGCATTACGTGCTCATAGTGATACATCATCATTTCATTATCAAAAATATTATCACCATCACCAGCCTGACTACGCCCTCTGCAGGAGAATTGCCTCTCTCGTGTCCAGCCAGTGAACTCGATCCTGTGCGTGCTGCTGTCACCTTATAACCGTGAATTTCCTAATCTCGTCTGCCCACCTAACTTTATGTCTCCCCCTCAAACACTTGCCTCCTCTAGAAATCCAATCAGTGACCCCAATGACAAGGGGTTATCTTGCCTACAGGCTACGTGCCCGTCCCATGTCCATTTCTTCTTGATTTCAACTATGATACACTTAACCCTGGTTTGTTCCCCGACGCACACTGCTCTCTTCTTGTCTTCTAAGTCTGCACCTCTCATTTTCCTTTCCATCGCTCACTGCATCTTCTTCAATTTAAGCTGAACACTCTTTGAATGCCTCCACGTTTCTGCTTCTTGGATAAGTACCGGCAAGATTCCGCTGTTATATACTTTCCACAAGACATATAGTAGTACTATGCCAGTTATGATTTGTGAATGCTCGTACAACGTGCTCCGCCACATTCCTGTTCTTCTAGTTACATTAATCTCATGGTTCGGCTCTGCGATCACTACCTGTCCGAAGTAGAAGTACTTTTTTTTACAACTTCAAGTGCACTGCTACCCGTAAAACGCTGTTCTCTTCAAATGTTTATGTACATTACTTTCGTTTTCTGCAGATTAGTTTCAAGCGCAAGATTTTTGGCTACCTTGTCTGGTTTCGTAATTAAGAATGGCAACTCATCCCCTGATTTACTTAGCAATGCAACATCATCGACAAAGCGCAGGTCACTAAGGTACTCTTCACTAACTCTTACCTCCAACTCTGCCCATTCTAGGCCTCTGAAAACCTGCTGTAAGCACGCAGTGAACAGCATTGGGAGATCATTTCCTCTTGTATTATAAAAATTGTTATTCGTATTATTTCGCTTTCTTAAGTGCTATGGTGGCAGTTTATCTTCTGTAGATTCCTTCCAGGATGTTTATATATGTTTAGTCGACGCCCCGATTTCGCCGTCTCTGCATGACTGTTGATATTTCTAATGAATCAATGCGTTCCCGTATTCTATTTTATGAAAGCTATGTATAGTTGTTGGGTGTATTCTGAGCACTTCTCGATCACCTAATTGCAACAGAAGGTGACAAAAGCACCGTTGAAATATCTACGCGACACGGACTTGAACAAGCGGCTGTAACAGGAATGTCACAAACCGCGAAAGACAACACTGGACTATGACTGAGTGTGCGCGCGTGTGCTGTTGAATGTGCTTTGTTTATCTCTCTTCCCTCTCTGCTCTCTATCTTTCATATCCCGATCCCCCTCCCATGCGCAGGGTAGCAAAACGGATGCCTATATGGCTAACCTCTCTGCCGTTCTTTTCCTCCTATTTTTCTTCATTCCTTCTCGATCACCTAGTTGATAGTATGAATGTGATCGATTGCTGAGTAGCCTGTTCAAAACCTGAAACCTGCTTGTTCCTTTGGTTAATTTCATTCTAACGTTTCCCTAATTCTGTTCGAAAAAAACTTTGTCAACACCTCATATACGAAGTAGAGCAAGCTGATCAGCCTTTAATTCTTTAAATCCTTGATTCCTTGTCATCCGATTTTTGTGGCTTAAGATGATGTTAGTATTCTCGAAGGATTCAGGTACCCTCTCCGTCAGGAGATACTTCGTAAACAGGGTGGCTAGTATGTCCAACACAATCTGTCCTCCCTCTTTGAGCAGATCTGATATTACCTGATCCTCACCAGCAGCTCTGACTTTTTGCATTCCTTCCTAGGCTTTCCTGACTTCTTCTGTCATTCCTGGTGGGATTCCATTAGGGTTACAGATATTTCTTACTTCATTGTCGAGCCTGTCCCGCCTACTGTACAGATCTCTGTAAGGCTCTTCCGCTACTTTAACTATCCTATCACATTGGTAGTTACTTCACCTTCCTTGTTTCTCAGTGCATGTATCTAGCTTTCGCCTATCCCAAGTTTCCTCTTCACCACCATGAGGCTTCCTTTGTTCTTTAGAGCATGTTCAAGCTCCTCCATGCTATACCTTGTTACATCGGATACCTTACGCTTCTTAATCAACTTCGAAAGCTGTGCTATTTCAACTTTTCTGTTGTGCTTGAGGCTTTCATGCTTTGACGTTTCTGAATGAGGTTCTCCGTGTCCAGCTGGGAGAGGTTGCTAGTGTCCTGTCTACCTACTGTACCTCCAACTTCTACTGCCCACTCTGTAATGATACTCATGAGATTTCCATTCATTGCATTAACGCTAAGGCTGGTTTCCTTATTAAGAGCCGAGTATCTGTTCGAAGCAGGACTCGTAATTCTGGTACTTTACCTCTCAGTGCTACCTCCCTGATTGGCTTCTTGTGCATCAGTTTTTGTCGTTACTTCTTCAAGTTTAGGCGAATTCGAGACCTTATCATTTTATGGTCATTGCATCGAACCTTTACTACCACTTCAACATCCTGCACCATGTCTGGGTGTGCACGTAGTATAAAACCTATTCTGTTCTTACTTTTCCCATTAGGGCTCCTTCATGACAACTTACGGTTCACTCATTTTTGGTAGAAGGTAATCAAGATGCGTAAACTATTGTGTTCTGCAAATTCTACTAATAGCTACCTTCTGGCTTTTCTAGTACCTATGCCATAATCCCCCACTGCCTGGTATTCAGCCTGCTTCTTTCCTACTTTGGCATTGAAGATATTCATCAGTATATTGTCATATCGATACATACTACGAAGTTATTTTGGAGGCAGCCAAGGCCAAAAGTTGCGTGCTTTGCCAGCAAAAGATTTCAGAGCCTCGTAATTTAATCAAGCGACACTTTGAAGAAATAACTAGCTGAAGTTTGTATGTTGTGAACTAAGATACCACAAGCGAAAGATACGTACGCTCCATACTCGTTCTTCTCGTATGGCTATGGCGAGAAGGAGCTATCGGGAAGATGCAGGAGCAAGCTCATGAATGCAGCGTAGTGAAGAAAATAGAAATTCAAGCAAGGGCGATGTTTTTATTATATAACGCGTGGACATCCACTAGTGTTCGCTGTAGGCTTGTGTACAACAGCTAATGTGTGACCTCTGAATGTTTTAAGGCCCTTTAAGCCTTCATGCGGTCATATGGCTCCGCGGCGGCGAAGATCCGAGTGAGCGCATCTGCGATGTCTAACCTTGGTGCATCACGTCCTCTGAAGTTACGCCTGTAATACTTGCGTTGTGGTGGCTTATCCTCCCAAGGCCTGAAGTGATCGAGGCGTAGTTGGTTACCTTGATAGACATGGAGTAGTAGAGATTTCACTCGAAAACTGGTTACCTGAAAAGCCATATTTGTTCTTGTGTTCTTTCCAGCATCGTCACAAATTAGAACTCAGCATCTCAGCATCTCTGGTCTCGTCGCTACATCACACGGCAAGGTGGCGGAAGTGCTTCTCGTTGGCCACATTTGCTGAGGCTTCGGTATATACATAGCGTGTGATAAATGAATGATAGCCAAAGTTCAGTTCATTCAGCATGCGGCCACCACAATCAGAGCTGGTATAAAGCCCTCGATGTTTAGGGCTGCGCTTATTGCTATGGCAAGTACGTAGAAGGTGGTTTACTCACGAATACTACTTCCGCTAGGTGGTCAACTCATTATAATTGCTGTTTACGATTGGTTCAGCCTCATGTTCACAAAGAACTCCTAAATTATTTCTCCTAAAATACAGAAATATTGAGCGTTCCCACTTTGGAAGCTGCAGATGCGGGCTTTCAAGAGCTTCATAAATACTTAGGTTAAGTAGAGGTAATAATATATACACTTCGCATTCTAAAAAGTGTATATTGAAGAAGGTGTTTTTCGTTTCCGTCCGTGACTTGTACATTTATCGTACATTGCGAGCGTTTCTTACCCACTTCTTCCTCATTCCTACACTAATCATGACACTCTTGTCTCCCGCTTCACATCATATCTCCGGGTCTCGTCACTGGTGTATCGTGCTCTTCCACTGGCTGCCTGTTCGCGGCCGTGTCCTTGGGTCGAATAAACGTCGTCTAAACCGAGACCTTATAGCGCGCGCACGCACACACGCACGCACGAACACACACACACACACACACACACACACACACACACATATATATATATATATATATATATATATATATATTCCCACGCTGTGTTGGCGGCAGAAGACGAGAGCGAAGAAGTGAATGGCAGCTGTGACTGAGTAAACAGTCCTCCACTTCGAGTTCCTGCCTATCGTTTCCTCTCGCGACAGACTGGTGGACGTGCTGGGTACTGTACTGCAACGTCTTATGCCTGCTGGTCCTGAACAAGAAGGAACCACCACCAGTGCACCAGAATCTGCTGATATCTATCGAAGCAGCCGCCGCCTTCAAGGACTACCACCACAGTACGGCCCCTTGGCAAGTTCCGTGAGGACAATGTTTGCCACATCCGCAACCCAAACCGAGCATGACCCACTCGCTAGCGTACCCTGTGTCATCAACACGCCTCGCACACCCAACCCATTCCACGGGGATGCCGGTGAGGATGTCGAAGACTGGCTTGACCATTTCGACCGGGTCGCTGCCATGAACGACTGAGACAATCGCCGTAAGTTGAAGAACGTGTATATCTCCCTCTTAGACGCGGCAAGAGTGTGGTATGAGAACCACAAAACCTCATTCACAAGTTGGCAGGAGTTCCATTGGCAGCTTCGCGAGGCGTTCAGTAACCCCGAACGGAAAGAGAGAGCGGAGCAGGCACTTTCTTCGCGATTTCAAATGCCGAACGAGAGCGTCGCCATGTTTGTCGAAGAAATGTCGCGATTGTTTCGACGGGCTGACCCCCACATGCCAGAAGACAAGAAAGTGCGCCTGCTAATGCGAGGCGTAAAGGAGCAACTTTTTGCGGGCCTTGTGCGCAACCCTCCTACGGCCGTGTCCGAGTTCATACGTGAGGCCACAATTATGGAACGCATGCTTCGGCAGCGGGTGTCGCAGTATGAGCGTCAGACGGCCATGTCCGCTGCGTGCTCGCTTGTACCAGGAGGGGATAACAGGGAGGTCCTCACAGAACTCGTACGACAAGTTGTACGGGAAGAACTTCGGAAATTTTATGCAGCGTCCCCTCCCAGTAGCGCTGCTCTTACGGACGTCGTTCGGAACGAAATCAGGCAGTTCGTTCACTCCGCACCACCATCGCAAGTCGAACCTCCCACGCTTTCCTACGCGGATGCCCTACGCGTCTCTACGCCACCGACGGCACATTTTGTTCATGCACCTACCGGGACCCCCAGACGCTTTCAAAGTCCAGCCCGTCGCCTGCCTTCTCAGACCGATTTTCGTCCTGGCCCGCGGAAGTCCACCGTCTGGCGTGCACCCGACAATCGTCCTTTATGCTACCATTGTGGCGAAGTTGGACACATGTACCACGACTGTTACTATAGGCCTACGCGGATTCCACCCAGATGCACGTTGTCCACGCTATGGTGAGCACCCACAGGAAATTGCGGATTACTTGGAGGGTAGTCATCACGCCCCTGTCCCGCCGCGACGACAGTCACGGTCACCATCACCCCGTCCGTCCACATCAACGCACCGCGCCCGACCCGCTTTTGGGTCCCCTAGTGTCAGTGGCGCAAGCCCACGCCGGGGAAACTGAAAACAGCGACCTCCGGAGGTGAGGCCGCTGTCACGCGAACCGACAAATACCCTCCGCCGCTGCCTTACGACGTGCCGTTAAAGCCTGTTTGTGAAACCGCCAACAGAACGTCCGCTGCCATTACTGTTTCCGTCGACTGTTATCCGGTGACTGCGCTTGTCGACACGGGATCTGATTACTCGGTGATGAGTGCTTCATTGGCCACCCGTCTACACAAGGTGCTGACAACGTGGGACGGCCCTCAACTAATCACCGCTGGAGGACACCTCGTATCCCCAATAGGAAGGTGCACCGCCAGGCTTGAGATTTGTGCGTCGGCTTTTGTAGCATCATTCCTTGTACTGCCCAATTGTTCTCGGCCGGTCATTTTGGGCATGGATTTTCTGCAAGAGTATGGAGCGATAATTAATCTGCGTGATTTGTTCGTCAGTTTTGTTAACTGTGTTTCTCCAGATTCCGACATCGAGAACGAACATCGTGGCGTGGCCTTACGCGTAGTCGATGATTGCGTCACGTTGCCACCTCGCAGTAGTATTTTCGTGCTTGTTGAGTGTTCACGGGAGCAGTCGATTACGGGCATCGCCGAAACTAACCGGACGTTATTGCTTTATAGGGAAGTGGCAATTGCTCAAAGCCTCATTCAACAGCGAAATGGCCAGACTATGGTTTTAGTTACGAACTTCAGTGGAGAACACAGGCATTTTGCGAAACGCACAACCATAGCTTACTTGGAGGCATTGGATGATTTGGACACCTTCCCTTTGATTACGACGATCTCGACTGAGAACAGCTGCGATACTGACGTGACTAGTCGCCTCAACGTCAATCGCCAGTTGGAAGAACCTAAGAGGGCAAGGCTCCCCAGTCTCCTCTCATCCTTTAGTGACTGTTTTGCCACAACCTCGAAAGTCCGGCAGACTCCTTTAATAAAGCACAAAATTATCACTGAGCCCAACGTGCAACCCGTGCGCCAACATGCTTATCGCGTGTCGCAGAAGGAGCAAGATGCTATACGTCATCAAGTAAAACAAATGCTCGACGACGACGTAATTCAACCATCGACTAGTCCTTGGGCGTCACCAGTTGTTCTGGTTAAAAAGAAAGATGGTTCATTACGATTCTGCGTCGACTACCGCAAACTGAACAAGATAACGAAAAAAGACGTATATCCTCTTCCTCGCATTGATGACTCCTTGGATCGCCTGCGACATGCCCGTTACTTCTCTTCCATGGATCTCCGTAGCGGATATTGGCAGATTGAAGTAGATGAACGGGATCGAGAAAAAACAGCGTTTATTACACCGGACGGTCTCTATGAATTTAAAGTACTCCTTTTTGGCCTGTGCTCCGCTCCAGCTACGTTCCAACGAATGATGGACACAGTTTTAAGTGGCTTGAAATGGTACTCTTGTTTAGTGTATTTAGACGACGTAGTCGTTTTTTCTACAACTTTTGAACAGCACATTGAGCGGCTTGAGGCGTTTCTTCCAGCTATTCGCACTGCCGGCCTCTCTCTGAAACCGGAAAAGTGTTGTTTCGGATATGAGGAACTGAAATTCCTTGGCCACATTGTCAGCAGCAGTGGTGTTCGCCCCGATCCTGACAAGGCTATGGCAGTTGCTTTGTTCCCGATACCGGAAACAAAGCATGATCTACGCCGCTTTCTGGGACTTTGTGCTTATTACCGTCGCTTCGTGCCGGACTTTTCGAAAATCGCCAACCCTCTACAACAACTCGTCAAGGATGACGTCGCCTTCGTCTGGGGCCCCAAACAATCCGGCGCTTTCCGCGACCTTCAACAACGCCTACAAACGCCACCGATCCTAGGTCACTTCGACACCGAAGCAGACACCGAAGTCCGCACTGACGCGAGCAATCTTGGCCTCGGAGCTATTCTCGTGCAATATCAAGATGGCGTGGAACGCGTCATCGCCTACGCTAGCCGCACGTTGTCATCTGCAGAAAAGAACTACTCGACGACTGAAAAAGAATGTCTGGCGGTTGTATGGGCCATAACGAAATTCAGGCCCTACTTGTACGGACGCCCCTTCCGAATCGTCAGTGACCACCACTCTCTCTGCTGGCTAGCGAATCTGAAAGATCCTTCAGGCCGTCTCGCAAGATGGAGCCTTCGGTTACAAGAATTCGATATAACGATGGTTTATAAGTCTGGTCAGAAACACACCGACGCTGACTGTTTTTCCCGCGCACCCGTCGAGGTCACTTAAGAAGACAATGATGAAGACTTCAGCTGCCTTGCTGTTCTCGCATCATTAAACGTGGCTGAGCAGCAACGCGAAGACTTAGAATTACAACCACTGATCGAATACCTTGAAGGACGTCGCCCGCAACCCCCACGTCAGTTCGTGCGTGATTTGTCATCTTTCTGTCTACGCCAAGGCATCCTCTACAAGCGCAACTTTCATTCAACGAAAACTGTTTACCTTCTCGTCGTTCCTGCGGTGTCTCCGCGATGATATTTTGCGTGCTTGTCACGACGAGCCATCGTCAGGGCATCTTGGCTTCGCGCGTACTCTGGCGCGGATCAAAGACAAATACCACTGGCGGAAACTTACGAAAACCGTCCGGCAGTACGTCAAGACATGCACAACCTGTCAGCGCCGCAAAACTCCAACGACGAAACCAGCCGGTTTTCTTCGGCCTTTGCGACCCCCTCATGCACCTTTTGAAAAGGTCGGGATGGATCTACTCGGCCCATTTCCGAAGTCTACGGCTGGTAACCGCTGGATTGTGGTTGCCACCGACTACTTGACCAGATACTGCGAAACACAAGCCGCCCAGCGAGCAACTGCTTCTGAGGTGGCTGACTTTTTCATCAAGAACATCGTTCTCCGCCACGGTGCTCCCGCTGTCGTGATCACAGATCGTGGTACTGCTTTTACGGCACAGTTGCTGCGACAGATCCTGTTGCTGAGCGGCACGACGCACCGAAGAGCAACTGCGCACCACCCACAGACCAACGGGTTAACCGAACGCCTTAACAAAACGATTGCAGATATGCTTTCGATGTATGTCGCCAAGGATCAGAAGAATTGGCATGAAATCCTCCCGTATATAACATTTGCCTACAATACGGCTTTGCAGGAAACCACCGGCTTTGCTCCTTTTCGTCTGGTTTACGGCCGCGACGTCACCACAATGCTTGACACCATGCTGCAACCAACTCTGCCGGACACGATTACCCCGGACGCAGATGTATTTGTTCAGCGTGCCGAAGACGCCCGACAGCTGGCGCGCTTTCGCATTTTATCGCGGCAAGATCAAGATGCTCGCCGATACAACACCCACCACAGAGCAGTAATTTACGAACCCGGTGACCTAGTCTGGGTTTGGACTCCTATACGTCAACGGGGACGCTCAGAAAAATTGTTATGTCGGTACTTCGGACCCTACCGAGTTCTTCATCGACTCGGTGAAGTAAACTACGAAGTTATCCAAGCCGACACGTCACACCGTTCTCGCAGACAACGCTCCTCGGATGTGGTTCACGTTTCCAGGATGAAGCCGTACTATTCGCGTTGACTACAAGTCAAGAACTTTGTGATGTGGCAATAGCCTTCAGGACAATTGTGCATTACTTTCTTGCTTCTTTATTTTTCATCTCGCCCTTTTTCTTTTCAAAGGACACAGACATTTCTGACTACCTTTCGTTGTTTTTCGGAGCCGTGGTATTCATGCGATGCTTCTTCTTCTTTTTTTTTTCTTTGGGGAGAGGGTAATGCCACGCTGTGTTGGCGGCAGAAGACGAGAGCGAAGAAGCGAATGGCAGCTGTAACTGAGTAAACAGTCCTCCACTTCGAGTTCCTGCCTATCGTTTCCTCTCACGACAATATATATATATATATATATATATATATATATTTATATTTATATATATATGTATAGAGAGAGAGAGAGAGAGAGAGAGCAAGATAGATAGATAGATAGATAGATAGATAGATAGATAGATAGATAGATAGATAGATAGATAGATAGATAGATAGATAGATAGATAGATAGAGATAAAAATACCATGGTGCATTCTCCCATCCCCTAATTTCTCTAGTGTTGGGTAGCATGCCAGTCTTAGACTGGTTAGCATTCCTGCCTTTCCTTTTTCTCCTGTTCCTTTCTTTCTTTCTCCCCGTTTTAGTCATCTACTCGCAGTGATCCAACTTGTACGTAATTTCAGTTTTGTTGTACTTATATTAAAATATAAAGTTCCGAGCACTGCCATATGTTACGCGTGTTTGTATACAGAAAAGAAGTGCCAATATAAAGGAATCGTTTTGCATTGTTAGACTCAATATTGATGTGTCATAATGACTAATTGTGTGCTAATATGTGTAGCAGCATCATGTACACTCCATACCTACTTGTCCAAACTAGAACTTAATCTGTAGACTGCATTAAGAAAGGTCTCCACTCTTGCTTTTCAAGCTCTTGTTGTATGCGAATCAAACTGATTCCGCGCTTGTTGCTTTTGCGTAGAGGGCTTACGGGTACCCGCAGGTCATGGGTTCGGATCCCGGCTGCGACGGCTGCATTTCCAATGGAAGCGGAAATGTTGTAGGCCCGTGTGCTCAGATTTGGGTGCACGTTAAATAACCCCAGGTGGTAGAAATTTCCGGAGCCCTCCACTACGGCGTCTCTCATATTCAAATGGTGGTTTTGGGACGTTAAACCCCACATATCAATGAATGAGGGCCCACGGGACGGCTTTACGCTTTATCATAGGAGACCACCTCATACTATACTACGGCTCATTCGTTAAGAACTTTTTTCTAAACACGCAATCTGACATTAAACGTAGTTTGCTCGAGTCCACATCTAGAACAATTGCAAGCTCAGATGATCTGGTATACGAAGATAAATAACAAAAAGCCAGCAAAAATGGTTCCGCGAACAGTGGATAAGGAATATTTAAAACTGGAACGGAGGTAGGCTGGCTTAAACAAGAACCTATGTGAGGTCTAGTTAGGCAAGCGCACTGGCGCATTATTCCCCTCCAATTACCGGGTTGCTATGGAATCGCTAAGGGAAAAGTAGGCAGAGAAAGCCAGCTAAACAGCTTGCATCTGTCCCACGAATCGTGAACATGTGAGTAGGACTAAACGCAGATAGTTTGGCAAGCACTGAGAACGTCCAATAAAAGTAAACATGCAAAAAATGTGAACTACTCCAAAAAGCATTACGAGCGTGGCATAATCGAATTTGGGCTACAATTAATGGGAGCTGCTCATGATGTGAGCTTGTCCACTGCGGTGCCCACGGTTGTTTCGCTTCCTTAACCTAATTAGATCTGCATGTGTGAGGACTCTTGTGGGCAGTACACGTTTAACACTTTGGCTGCCGGTATGTAACCACAGCGGGAGCTGGCATCGTGATTTGGTATTCTCAAAGGGTGTTTGAAGTTAGTGTGGTAAACATCTATTCATGAAGAACAGCTAACGTTAGACGCATAAAATTTGCGAAGACACTGTTGTCGGTTTGCACGCGATTTTCACGCCAGCCGAATGCAGATTGTTTGTCCCCTCTTTGAAGGGCCATTGTGTGTTTGTGTGGGGCAGGTCAGTTGTATGAGTTGCTGCGGAGATTGTTGATGAAGTAAGTGCAAGAGTATGTGTTACTGCACCAAAAGAACACTTATGGGCCGAAATAACCTTACTGCAACAAGCTCCTTATTTTAAAGGGCTCAATAGTTTTACCGACTAAAATTGGGTAGTTCTTCGAATGCTGAGAATCGTGAAACAGTTTCTCTTTCATCTCCCAAATAGCCATGGTCTCGCTGAACATATCGCTTTAGCGGTTGTAGAAACATGTGTCGGTAGGGAAATGAAGTCCTACTGTGCAATGTCACTGAAAAAAATTCGCTGAAAGGAAAGTGGAATATTGTTTTTGCTTACTTACAAAGTAAAGCAGCAGCAAGAAAATTGTGGTTAGCCACTGGATACTTGAGGTACTGTAAAAATAAGTAAATGGTTTCCAAGTGCTGCACGGGGTTAAGCAGCTGAGAGAGCGCCAAACACACTAGAAATCAATTGAACATGACCGACATTCATTCATTCATTCATTCATTCATTCATCATTATATTCAATTGCGACAACAAAAATTGTCAGGGGAGACCCGGGGGAAAAGCCTATCAATGAGCTTGAAGGCGCCTTGGTCACCCTGCGCGCATGTGGGCAAGAACAGTGGTTAGAAATTGAATATATAGCATGAAAGTTACGCGTAAATGTACTGTAAAGAATACTGACACAAACCATCGAAGGCGAGATAAATTATATGATAGGTTTGTGAGCGCACACAAGCATCATCTACTAAATTTCAACTAGTAAAGTGTTTAAAATCAAATTCAAAGTGTTTTTCGCCGCACCGCATGCGAAACGCTCCTGCAGTTTTCTTTTAAACAATCGCCTGCCACTTTCGTCGCGTGTTTGGGTTGGCTGCCGTGATCCTTGCAAGTACTATCTCTGATAGCTGACGTTTTCAATGGAAAGATGAGACAGTCTTGAGCGGGAATACATAGCCTGGTGCAATGCATTTTCAAGGAGTCGACTCAAAAATATGAACATGCTTGGTCAGGCATATAGTGAATATGCGCGATCACAACGTGATAAATTGTGAACATGCGTTATCACGCATATTAGCAATGTCTTGGAGTAAGCCTTCGTTAAAAAGGGTGATCAACACCTTGCTCGTTAAAGAACCCCAGGTGGTCGAAATTTTCGGAGCCCTTCACTACGGCGTCTCTCGTAATCATATGGTGGTTTTGGGACGTTAAACCCCACAAACCAATCATCCTGGGAAACAACGAATCCCCGACTTACATCAACCCTTTTGTTTCGACGCATCTAGCACTAAGGAGACTGCACAGGAACATCCGGTAGAATACCCCTCAATTATGCCGCCTTTCTGGCTCGACATTTGAGTTTCTGGCGCATTTTGTTTGTTCGAGTTTGTGGTGGCGGGGCTTTTGGACGCTTGCATGTTTTTACCCGCCGTTTCAGAAGAGAGAGATAAAGACGCAAGGAAAGGCAGGGAGGTTAACAAGACGCACATGCGGTTTGCTACCCTGCACTGGGGAAGGGATAAAGGGGAGAAAAGAGGTTGCAGAAAGATGAGAAGGTACACACACTGATCTCCACTAGGGTTGCTGGATGGCGCTTCGAGCTCTCCGGCGCGCGGCCGCCGGAAGTTCGAGCGCTTGTCCCGGAAGTCGGACAAATGGCCGCCGTTCCAGCATAGCGCGTGCTACGTATGGGCTGGTTTCGCGCGCATTCCGCTAAAAATGCCTGCTTGTTGCGCCATCAACTGCACCAGCAGACCAGAGAAGTCGTCTGGGAAGACGTTCCACTTGTAAGTATTACAATATTCTGCGCGACGTGCGTGATACGCAGCGAAACGCAAACGTCATATCAGTGTCGTTGTTAAGCTGTGGCTCTTGTTACGCAGGTTCCCACGCTCTAAGCCGGATTTATATTGGCGTTGGGTGGTAAACTTAAGAAGGGACAAATGGACTCCATCCCCAGGTAGCAGACTCTGCAGTGACCACTTTACTGACAACTGTTTTGACAGAACGGGCGCACGAACTCGGCTACAGCCTGACGCCATGCCCACCTTGTTTTCTTTCCCGAAGCACCTAGAAAAGGTATAGTACGACATCTCGGCATTTTGGTATAGCGACCCGGAAAAAAAAAGCATACTGTTCGGCCATCGCAGTTCGCTCGTTTAGCGTTCGTATAACTACCCCTACAGTTGATGCTACGTTTATTAGACACTGAAATCGCCTGAATGGGCGCTACCTTCTTTCGTAGTTCATCTGCTGAGTCACTTTAAAAATGACGCCCTACAAATTAGCTCGGAGCACAATAAAATCTACATGTAGCTGTGAGAAGCTGTGGTTGAGAAATTGTTTGGCAGACTTACTCTGAAAACCATGTACTGTAAGCAATGAAACGGAATTGGAAAAACATGTCCATTACGTTACAAAGCTCGAGGTCTTGAATTTTAAGTGCCCAGTTTTTTCTTTCAATTTCTGAAATGCTCCTATCTGCGTTATATATCTCAGTGGTGCTATGATAGCTGTCTAAGATGCTAGTGGTATAATTCAGAAACTGCTAGACTGCTATAATATGCTTGACGCCAGCATATTTTTTTACTTACAGCATTTTGCACTCGCAGTAATAAATTAGCATAACTGTGAATGAAACACGGCTGTTTCAGAGGACTGCTGAGAGAAAGCCGCCTAAGCAGAGAACTGCCATTGTGGATGTGACCCCAGTGGAACAGCCAAACGACAACACTCCAACCACGGTGCAAGAGAACTCAGCCCATGCAAGTTGCCTTTTTTTGTACTACGCTGCCCGAGTGCAGCTACTTGGTCCGTCCTCGGTTGAATGTAACTAGTCCGATGTTAGTCAGGCCACTTTCTTGTAATCTCGTGGTAACCAACACGGTAACTTTGTATACATTACGCACACTAGGATAGCATCCAGTTTGAATCAAGTTAGTAGTCCTGGTATGTTCTGTAGTCATAGCAGAACATTGGTTTTATTCATGGCTGCAGCACCAGTTTTTCTAATCCAGGGAAAATATTGAAATTCCTGTCTGATGTGGCATTTCTCGAGTGCACCGGTAAATGAAGGGGACAAAGTTAATTTCTAAACTCCCCTGTGCACCTGGTTGCTTATTTTCTGCGTTAAACCACGTAAGCTACGAACAGATGCCTGCTTTACAAAGACTGTCATATGATGAGTGGTTTTTGTGAAAGGTGTCTTTTTCAACAGCTTTAACTTTCACTGTTTTGTTTTCAGGTCGCCGAGCACAGCTATGCAGTCCTTGACACGCCAAAAACACTGAAGAGGAAACTGGATGCTTTCACAGATTCAGCGGCTACAGTGAAAAGAAAGCTGAAGCTCAGCCTTGAACGAGAACGTCGGTTAAGAAGGAAGGTCAGCTCATTTAATGAAATAATTGATGACCTCAAGCACAAGCAGCTCATTTCAGAAGATGCCTCGGCAATGCTTGAAAGGTGCTTCACGGGGATCCCCTTGGAAGTTACGAAACGGTTGCTCAAGCAAACATCCAGTGAAGGCGACAAGTCGTCTGTTAAGTTAAGCCGAGACAAATATTCTCCTGCACTGCGTGCATTTGCACTCACGCTACAGTTTTACTCGACAAAGGCTTATAACTATGTCAGAGAAACATTTCAATGTTCCTTGCCACATCCATCGACTATAACTAAATGGTATAGCTCCATTAACGGAGAACCTGGATTCACAAGCGAAGCAATCAACGCCATCCGAGCAAAAGCCAATGAGGCTAAGAAGAACAACAAATAGCTTCTCTGCAACCTTGTTGCTGATGAAATGGCCATTAGAAAGCACCTTGAATGGGACGGCAAAAAATTTCGAGGCTACGTGGATATTGGCAATGAAGTGGACGATGACAGTAACGCAGTTGCGTCTGAAGCACTTGTTTTCATGCTCGTATCTCTGGACTGCCACTGGAAGGTACCGTGTGGCTATTTTTTGATCAATGGTCTTTCAGGAAAAGAGCGTGCGAACATTGTGAAGCTCTGTCTGACA
This sequence comes from Rhipicephalus microplus, assembly GCF_043290135.1. Classification (NCBI taxonomy): domain Eukaryota; kingdom Metazoa; phylum Arthropoda; class Arachnida; order Ixodida; family Ixodidae; genus Rhipicephalus; species Rhipicephalus microplus. Next base: position 3,179,955 of record NW_027464598.1, on the reverse strand, counting down.
AAGTTGCATGAGACAGGAGTGCACGTGACATCATTGACATGTGATGGTCTCCGTTGTAACTTTACAATGTTCAAAGACCTGGGGGCTTCCGTTGAAGATGCATCAGCGATGTCAACATCATTCCCTCACCCTGTAACACAAGAAAAGGTGTACTGCCTTTTAGACGCATGTCACATGGTCAAGTTAGTTAGAAATGCTCTTTCTGCTCTTGGGTGCCTCAGGGACGCATCAGGCGCATCGGTGAGCTGGGACTACATTGTCCAGCTACAAGAACTTCAAGAAAAAGAAGGCCTGCATGCAGCAACAAAACTACGTGCTGCACACATTCAGTGGCAGAAACAGAAGATGAAAGTCAACCTTGCTGTCCAGACTTTAAGCACTAGTGTGGCTGACGCCATAGATTTTTGTCGTGAAGACTTGCAACTCCCACAGTTCAAAAATTCAGAAGGAACTGTGAAATTTATTCGAATGTTCGATAAACTGTTTGATTTCCTCAATTCACGCAACCCAGTGGCCAATGGTTTCAAAGCGCCGCTCCGACCTAGCAACAAGGGAACCTGGATGAACTTCTTCAAAGAAGCCAATGAGTACATTAGGGGGCTGACTGACGGATCAGGTGTTCCCATTTTCAGGACGCCCAGAAGAACTCCATTTCTAGGATTTCTGGTGACCATTGAAAGTGTCATCGGTCTGGCATCCGCGCTCCTCCTCTCGGACAATGCTCCACTCCGTTACTTTCTTACTTACAAGCTTTCACAAGACCATATTGAACTGTTCTTTGCCGCTGTGCGTTCTAAAGGGGGCTGGAATAACAATCCCACAGTCTCACAGTTTGTGGTGGCATACAAGCGACTTGTCACACACAACCAGGTAAAGGGTGGGCGAGGGAACTGTGAGTCTCTTGACAATACGCGCATACTGTACGTGAGCAGTCAGTTTTGCTCCAACGATGAGCTCGACATGGCCACAGCAAAGCGAAGCGGCACACAAGACCTCATGCAAGGCATAGACCTACCCGACGAGAGCGAGCTGGATGTCATAGTTGAGGATCTCCCTGCACTGTCTCCGTACCTTGGAAACGTCGTTGGTTACACCGCAGGGTTTGTTTGCCGAATGGTCAAACGTAAAATACCTTGCGCAGTATGCTACTCGGCCACCATTGCCGAGACATGTGGTTCGGCACTCCTGAAAAGAAAAAACCGTGGAGGTCTTTCCAAGCCGTCGTCATCGACAACGTACATCTGTCAGCTGACTGAAAAAGCTGTTCGACTGCAGGAGAAGGTTCACGACGGAGGCCTTCCCAAAAAGAATGCAGCTGACACTGTGACAGCCAAGGTTATGGTAGAACTTTCGGGAGTGCTGAGCACGAACAAGCTCCATCCGGAACTGCAAGGCCATATGTTCGAATCAGCAGTTGACTCCAACCACTTTGTGCGTCTTGTTAAATATGTCATCGGCTGCTACGTGAAGATCAGGATGCACCATGCCGCGAAGCAAGCTACTGCAAAGATAACAGGACCAAACATCCGCAAGCGACTTGCAAAGTTGATTATTTTCAGTCACCAGTGAAGTGATGTGACGTGGCATTTCTTAAGTGCTTCAAGCGACTTGCAGAGTTGATTATTTTCAGTCACCAGTGAAGTGACGTGACGTGGCAGTTCTTAAGTGCTTCGAGTACAATAAACACGTGAAATCCATCTTTGTACTTGTATGCCTGTTTTGTTTTCAATGGCGAGGCAGCAAGCATACTTAAATATTAACCTGCATGCACTATTGCCAACCATCTCCAGGCACTGCATTGTCAGTAACAAGGACACGTGCACAAACGTTCTGAGTAAATGAGTTTTTCGTACAATTGCAGGCCTCTCAATTCGAATGAAGCAGTTCCACGCGTCCTCCTTTATCATTCTTTAAGGGTTACACTAAAATGTCCAATTGAAGCCGTAACCACTAGGCAAATCTAAATCTGGATAGACCAGTTTGCATTAGGCACTGCGTGTGCGCAATGGGTGGGCGTCCCTGAAAACTAGCAATAAATGTGTTCATAAGCTAGAAATTTTCCTTCAAGAGAAAGGGCGATACTTTTTGTCAGGCAATGATGAGAAAGCGCGTTTTAAAAGAATTTACTTTGACCTGCTGGTTACACACATATGCTTGAATTCATATTGTAAAGGGTTCCGATGTACTAACCTTCAAAGGTAAAACAGGAGCAAGCTGCGCACAGCCAATTCAGGATTTTTTTTTTGGCCGGCACGTAGCAAACATCAAATCGGTTATTCTGTTTCAGGCAGCTTCCTCCGCGTTGTTATCGAACTCGCTTAGCTAGTTGATTTTCCGACAATCCAAGGCCTTTCACGGCTGTTGATTTATTGTTTTCGACTAATACAAGCCCCTTCATGACTGTTAATTTATTGTAAGACGTGCATCCTAACACAAATCATAAAGTCCACTCGCCAGCATAAATCCCGTTCGAGCTGCGTCGTCTCCTCTCGAACCGATACCTAAGTGACATTTTTGTTCTCCTTCGCAATTATAAACTGCTTCATATTAACGTCGCATGTTTCGGTATAGCATAAGTTGTGATCTGAACGCGATGTGTATCACCAAAATGCAATTAAGTGAGAACAAAATGCAAAATGCGTCAATGGGAACGCTGATCAGCGGTTGAGAAGCGTAGCAGACGCTCAACTTCCGGGACGAGCCATTGAACTTCCGGTGGCCGTGCGCGCGCCAGGCCGCGACCGCGGCGAAGCGCCATCCAGCAACCCTAGTGGAGATCAGTGGGTACACACAATCACGAGCACATTCGGGGAGCACACACAGTCTACAGGCGGTCACTCAGGTTTGTTGACTTAAGCTAAAGTAGCAGTGCTTTAGTTGCTTTCTGCGCAACTGAGGCAGATGCCCAAGTTCCTAGTATCTTCTGCACACAAAATGGTCCGGGGTCAAGTCGATTCAAAACCATCCGGAGCTGGCATCGCTGTGTGTCGTAGCAAGCGCAGCTGCACAGGACGTGTACGATGGTCTCTTCAGCTCCGCAGTAGTCGCATGTAGGAGTGTCTGCCATGCCAATGCGAAAGGAGTACACCTTTGTAAATGCAACACCCAACCAAAGGCGGCCTAACAGGGTCGCATCGGAGCGGGAAAGTTGTGATGGTAGCTTTAGCTTGAGCGAAGGATCCAGTTCATAAAATTGACACCTTTGGAAGCTCGTAGACGACCAGAACGTGCGTGTGAGATCTTGAGCCAGCAGGTAAAGTTGTCTTGCTGCATCATTCCTTGATAGAAGAATCGGGACTACACGGGTTTCTTCATGGGCTGAGCGGGCTGCATCGTCGGCTAATTGATTTCCGGTAATACCAATATGTCCAGGCAGCCATTGATATATAATATCATGCCCTCGTGCTAGAGCTTCATGATGGCAATGTCTTATTTCTTGTACCAGTTGGTCATGACTCCTCCTACGCATGGCAGACTGCAAACTCTGAAGCGCTGCCTTCGAATACAGAATATGACCCATTTTCCTGGGCGTTCTTGAACGAGATATTGTAAAGCAGCCCTTATAGCAGCAAGCTCTGATGCCGTAGATGTAGTCATATGCGACAACTTAAACTTGATTGTCATTTCTGCAGCCGGAATTACAGTGGCACCTGATGAGCTGCTGGACAAGACGGACCCATCAGTGTATATCTGCGTTCGGTCTAAGTACAACTCATGTAATAATAGCAGTGTTGCTTGCTTCAATGCTACTCTGGAGTGACTGCTTTTCTTTTTGATTCCCGGAATTTCTAGACGTACTTGCGGCTGGCCGAGGCACCACAAAGGACATGCCGTTCTCGCAGCTGGCGTATATCCTGATGGAATGCTGTTTAGGTGCTTGGCTATGACGTCTGAAAACGTAGCACGTGGTCTTCCGGAAGATAGAAGGGCCTAGTGGTGGTCGGGGACACGGCTAGCATGTCGAATGTGCGCTCTGAGGCAATCCACAACTCTATATGTCCTGACCGGATGGTCTTTGGCAAGCATGATTGTGGCATAAGTAGAAGCGCATCGGGGCAGTCCTAGGCATTCGGAAGAAACACAAGAAAGCAAGGGGATGGGGCAGAGTGGAGCGAAGAGACCCGTTCCACAATCGCTGAAGTACTTGACGTGCCACCTGCGAACAATTTATGGTGCTTTCAGGCGTGGCTATGTTTGTCATGGTGACAAGCTTTCTATGTCCGCGCAACTCACAAGAAACAATGTGCTCATTTTCGTTCTTTCTTGTGTACCATGCGTGCAGAGCCTCTAAAGCCCTAACATGAACTCTGAAGAATCGTGGTGAGGCTGTTTTCAATCGTTCTCAGCTTCGCGTAGGGCTGTTTTGTATCGGAGTGCGTCTTACGTGTGAAGGGGTTGAATAATTAGTGGCACAATAAGTCACCATACTTGGATACAACCCAATAAGTCAGGGGAGGCCTCACGCGGACGACCGAAGCGCGATAACCGATCACCTCAGCGACTAAAGAAGGAGTCTCGCTCTTTATCTCGGAGACGTTGTCTGCTGGCAGGGTCAACGGCCGTCCAGCTCATGACGACGATCGGGAAAACCCGCCCTTTTTTGCAGGCTTTTGCGCATCGGCCTTTGAGGAGGAACAACCACTCACTTCTAAAGCTGTAACCGACTACAGTCGCTTATTGATCGAATCAGAAAGATGGAGGCAGTGCTGTTACGATGACTAATGGCTGAAAAGAAAAATAAAAAAAGTCCTTCTGATGCGTTGCTTCTTTTTTTATCAATCAATGTTTCTTTATTAGCATCAGAAGTCTACATTGGGAGTAAGTGTGCAGGAGGAGGTCCGAAGGTAGTAAACCGCAGGCGGGACCTCCTATGTTATTACAATGAAAAAGCTAAAATATGATTAACGAAAGAGCAAGTCACGGAACATTTCGAACTTTTTTTACAAACAAAGCAAGATATCAAAAATTAACAAAATCTAGCAGTTATACGTTTAATAGAGACTTTTTCGATTTTCTCTTAAAAACATGAATGTGCATTAGGTCTTTCTCATCATGTGATAAATAATTTCATAATAAAATTGATGAAAAAACAATGGTCGTTTTTTCATATTTAGTGCGAACTTTAGGTAATAACAGGTTATGGGCGACCGCGAATCTAGTATTATTGGAATTATCCAACAAGGTAATAGGCAATAAGTCGATAGTGAGGGTACGGTGGAAAATTTTGAAAAAGAAAGCACACACATTATAAACGTACATTTGGGAGATGGGTAATACGTCAAGCTGGCGAAAAATCTCATACGATGGCGCTTGACGTGAGGCGAAAGTTATGAGACGAATTGCTTGTTTTTTCAATACCTTTAACAGCCAAATGTGCACCGAATATGAATTACCCTATGATGCAATGCAATAACTGCGATGACTGTGTATGAATGCATATTACAATGCCTTCAGAGTTGTGATGTTAAAACACATTCGTGACTTGACCAATGCCCTGATACCGCACGAAGTCTTTTTACAAACAGAATTGATATGTTGCTGAAATTTCATACGTGTGTCCATTATAACTCCTAAAAATGTCGCATGATCACTTAAAGAAATAACTACTGAGTTCAAATAAAGGTAAGGAATGAATGCTAGTTTTTTGTTTGGTGAATAAAAAAGCATAAAACAGGTTTTGGAAGGATTAATCAACAATCTATTATTATTCTTGGCCCACGTGAGGTGATCATTCCCTCACTTATCTCAATTTTCGTGAAATAACTATTGCAGTATAAGTATAGTACTAATGCTAATGAGAGCTCTTTCCCTTCTGATTATATTCGTATTATTCAAGGTAGTATGTGGTTAAGCCCGAAGAGTTCAGCGAACTGGAATTCCTTCACAAGCCTTTGCCTCTTATTTTTCACAGGGACGGCCTTCCACTCTCCCACAGGAATATACGAAGTACTCTAAAATGTTAAAAAATTGTACTAAACATACATATCTGTCAGTTACTCATTTGAATATTAAATTTGCATACAACTTTTTTGGTCCAGTAAAAATATACGCTGCTCGCTGTTAGCCGAAAGACGGAAGCAATGCAAGTAGCGAACGTGTAACCGAAAACATTTTGAGGTTCGTTTCCTATAGGTTTGGAAGATTCCGAAGGACGGTGTTTTCTCGCTCACCTTACCAACTCAAAGTTATTCACCAGCTTACCTTCTAAAAGTGCTTGTTACAGTGACTGCTTGGAAAGCATGCTTCATATCGGTGATTGGAAGGAGTTATAAAGAAGAATAAAACAGTCAGTGCTCCAAACTCGTTTCAGCTTACCATTATCAGTTTGGTACTTAGAAGATATGCAGCAACCACTATTTGCTTGGCGTTGCCGCAAAACACCAAGAAGATCACGTAGCCGAGAAAAACGGTATACGCGAGGAGCGTACGTCGCGTCATATTAGGGAGTTTTAGAATACCGTTTGCAAGCGCTGCGGGCGTTGCGGGCGTAGCGGGCGCCATATGAGCTTTAGTATAGCGTTTGCCCTGCTCGAACCGGAACGCACGATTTCAGCGACACCGTAGCCTCGAAACCAGCGCTTGCGGGCCACATGCGGGGCCCATCACCGCACGCAATTTCGGATTTTTTTGCGTGCGTTCCGCGAACGCGAACGCCGACTTGCGTTACGACGCATGCGCAATGGCAGCGACCGCACCGCAAGGGCTCGCGGTGCGCTATTCTAAATCTCCCTAATACATGTGATGGATAGATAATAAAGATTTTTAGTGTAGCGGGAAATAATAAACGGTACAATATAACGTTTGCGTCAGCGTTGCATGCTCCAAACTTAGCATGTGCAGCACGCTAACGTAGCCCCAAATTTTACGTACAAACGATATTCCTAAAATATAGGGTTCAACGCTAACGCACAGAAGAATTCCCGTACGTAGGGCAAGATGGCGGTGCCTGTTGGGGAAAGAGCCGTCCATTCGAATCTTTGTAGTCGTTAACCTGCGCTGTTAAAACCCTTCAGTTTCAAGTAAATACTTGTAGTACTTGATTTAGATTATAGTAATGAGGCTTCACCAGATGTATACTGCCGATAAAATAGCTGTGTTTTTGAAATGCACAGTCTATTTGGGTTGCAGAAGGCTTCATAAAACTTTTCTACAATGTTCGCTCATGTTTTAGGTAGCCGCACAGGAATAGCGAGCCGTATTATTCGCTTGTTTCCAAGATCAGTCGAATTCGGCCAGAATTAAAGCTGAGCCAGGCAATAAGGGTAGATCTTGAGGAATACTCGATCATGGCACATGTAGAACGAAAACGATGAGTTTCGGGCCGTGAAACCCACACTGAACCCAACGCGACTCGGAGACGCAGCAATGGTGACTTCTGCTCAACTCGATTTAGTGGCGCGCTTGATGTTTCTACAGCGCATATATTGCTTTTATAAGTAGATGGCTCCGGAGGTACTTGCGTTTGAGTTATTGCCAATGTCTTTCGTTGTATACTAAAAGCGTGCAAGTCGGCTTGCCACGCGTTACGTCTGAGCGTTAGCGCCGAGATGCATGCTAACGCTAACGTAAGCGTCTTTTGATGTGCTCAAACTCTGTAATAACAGTCGAAGAAAAGAATGACACGAAGATATTTTTCTTACTGTTATTCTTATGTGCACTTCTGCAGATGACCCTAACGGTGCTCTGCTTGCACTCTCGCTATGTCAAATTTGTGGGGAATGGCAGACGCCATAAGGATAATAAACTGGGCTGAAAAAGAAGTTAACTGTAGCCGCAAGAACACTTGCAGGATGCCGGCGCATACAGTTTTTATTATTATCACCCTCGCCCCACCCTCACCCTAAATTTAAAATAAATTTTAATTGTCTTTTCATCTACTTTCTTGATTATATTGCGCTCGCCTCAGATGGCGATGCTGACTAAATTAAATGACCGCGCTTACGCAATCTGCGCCCGACTACGAAAGCAGTGCCTCTTTTAATGCAAAAAGTAACACATGATAAAACAGAAACAAAAAAATAACAGTGCGTGCCTTTTTCGGGGGCGTGACTCTTGCTGCCTTCGCTCTAAGCAGGGAGACATGAAGCCGCGAACAATAGAGTGTCAGCCCTCCCTGCTCTCCACCAGAGGGCGCGGACAAGTGTCGACCGTTCGAACCAGGAAGTTGACTGGAAATACTTAGAAAACAGCAGGTGGCCAAACCAAAAAGAACTATCGGTTAAGAAAAAAGTGAAGAAAACGGAGACTGACATGTGGAGAATGGGCATGATTAAGAAGTCCGCACTAGAGATCTATCGAACTTTTAAGCAGGAAATTGCCAAGGAAAGAATCTATGATAATACTCGGGGTAGTTCTCTACTGTTTGAGGCCAGGACGGGAGTACTGCGAACCAAGACATATCGGGCCAAATACGAAGGGGTCGACACAGTATGCAGTACGTGTGGAGAGGAAGAAGAAACTGCCGAAAACTTGATAATGTTCTGTAAAGGGCTTCACCCTATAGTTCAGGATGATGGCGCAGAGTTTTTCAAAGCACTGGGATTTAGGGACAGCGAGGGCAAAATAGACTTTAAGCGGGTAGACTTAACTAGAAGGAGGTTATCTGATTGGTGGCTAAAGTCAAGGCACGAGCGAAAATTAAACCCTTCACTGCGAAGTACGAATCCTCAACTTCATTATTTAAAGGGAAAAAAAGATAAATGTAATGGTTAGTTCACTAAGTATTACGGCTAGGTGGCGTTAGCCGCCGCCCGATCTAAAGGGTACAGCCACATCCATCCATCCATCCATCCATCGTTTTCCCTTGCCTCGCTTGTCACGTTCTACTCACCGCTGAACACACGCACACGTTGGCACGAACGAGCCAGTTAGCGCTCAGCCAGTGAAGGGCCCCTTTCAGAACGGTAGAATACGGTGCTTCGTGCGACCTCATGCCAGTTGCGTACATCGTGAAGCTCACCTGATGTTTCGAGGCGACAGTTTCGCGGTCGATATTCGCGCGTTTACTGCATTCATTTTTCATCAGCACCGCCAACCTTTACTAATGATATCTGAGGTTTATGCGTCACAAAACCACCATATTATTATGAGAGACGCTGCAATGGAGATACAAAAAAAACTTTTGTTTTGAAATCCAAGTCCGGGTCTGAGCTCTAGGGTGGAGCTTTACTAGCCTGCCCTAAGAAGGTACGTATATGGTCAAGGAGGATTGTCCACGATGAGAACTCCAGTAATTTTCACCACCTGGTCTTTAACACGCACTGGCGTCACACAGTACACGGTGCTGTACTATTTCACCTCCTTCTATTGAAATGCGACCGCCGGAATTGAACCCATGACCTTCGGGTCAGCAGCCGAGCTCAGGCAACCTTTCATCAGTTATACTGCCTAATGGTGCTTGGATGGGCTTGCTACAAATAACCAAAGCAATGAGAAGGAGAGAGCGCTGAACGGATAGTATGAAATTGATGTGACGTGTGGTACAAGTGGGTGAGTCGTGGGTGTCAACGTTTCTTGACTGTAAACAATTAAAAGCTATCTCCATTGGTCATACCTTAAACAGAAATGAAGGAAACATTTTCTCTTATAAAGGTCCCTTCGTTCACAGCGGACGTCCTGATAATTGATTCTATATTACCTTGTGTTATATATTGCTTGTTAATTTCAGTATTCTAGATTCAAGCCTGAAATACGCCATTTTTTGATGAATGCCTAATTATCTTTTCCCCACAGATTGCTTGTTTGGCGAATTCTTTCATATGTTTCGTTCAAGATGAAACTGGCGTCAAATAATGAGAAGATACTAAGCGCGTCAAGTATTGCGTAAATGTGCAGGAGTAGTAGCTCGATCAAATCATACGTCATAGATAAAAAAAGCTTCATAGTGACTGTTAGCAGTCTCAGTGGAGATGCTACGAGGAACGCTCTTTAAAAGTCTTCTTCTGATGTGACACGAGACGGCAAAAAATTTCACTGAGAACTTTGGCAGGAAAAAAATGATTTTTTTTTCAAAATATTATTCCCAGAGTTGTATGAACGGGTGTTCTGCATATGATGACGCTGGGACGTGCCAGGAGAAAATGGCTGAATGTACGACGTGCGCTTCTTTTTGCAGCCGGCATATCTTACGCGTATATGCTTGTTTGGTGTTCAGGCCAACTTGTGGTTTGTGGTGGTAAATTCCTAGAAGAATGACATGTTGTTAAGGGCGCCGGGATTACCGCACGACCGACAAATCTATGCCTCCTGGCTCATGGGAGTTGGGGCGCTATCGCACACATACAAGCCATAAAGCAACAATTCGGATTATTTTTTTTTTTTTTTGCTTGGGGGGGGGGGGAGATTTTGTTCTTCAAGCGAAAGTCTGTCATTAGTCGGGTCTCTCTCTTTCCTAAAGATAAAAACAGCAGTATCTATCACCTGGGAAAATATTTAGCGAGAGTGCTTTACTGCGAGAGTCTGCAAATGCTAGTTTCATTGGCACTTTGACATTTTTACGTACTGTTCAGTAAATATTCGTTTCAAGCTGCTGAGTTATCAGTGTATAGAGAACGCCTGAAAATGCGCCTTCACATTTAGATGCAAACATTTAGAGTGTAAAAGCTGTCGAGCGGAGTTGATGTGTCGAGTCAGATTGGGATTTAAACGTAAAAAAAATATAAAGCAAGCTGCCTATGTGCAGCAGCTGGCGTGTTCCTTGACGACAAGAGAGGGCGCGAGTGTCCACGTGCTGTGTGGGACACGATCCAGCGTCCCTATAGGGAAGAAGGCACTGACTTCGACAGTTTTGTCTAGATTGATAAGTTCCGGTTTTGCCGTGATGTTTCCCACTCTCATCCTTTCGGTTTGCGTGTAATTTTGTTCAGCATCACGATTTAACTCGGCAAAAGATTTACTTCAAGAGTGCGAATCCAAGTAACGCGAACTTTATTCTTCACGTTTCATCCCAAGGTGCACGCTTTCGACAGTAGGTGCACCTAATGCCGCTGGGTGGAGACGCCGACATTTTTAATCCGCGGCCGTGGTATAGGATGTTGAAAGTACTGAAACAAAATTGAAAACTTTTCAGGGCGGTTAAAATAAGCATAATATTGGTTTTGTTTATTGAGTATATCTTACTCATAAAATGGCTCTCGAAGTACTATTTAGTCGCAAGTAGTTTTTAGAATGAAAGCTGTTATAGGGTCACAACACGGCCACGCGCAACGTCATAGTTGTCCACTGCCGCCACCACCGGTGTCCATAACCACTGATTGATTGATTTGTGGGGTTTAACGTCCCAAAACCACCATATGATTATGAGAGACGCCGTAGTGGAGGGCTCCGGAAATTTTGACCACCTGGGGTTTTTTAACGTGCCCCCAAATCTGAGCACACGGGCCTACGACATTCCCGCCTCCATCGGAAATGCAGCCGCCGCAGCCTGGATTTGAACCCGCGACCTGCGGGTCAGCAGTCGAGTACCTTAGCCACTAGACCACCGTGGCGGGGCGTGTCCATAACCACTATCGCATGAACAAAGAAAAAAACTCAAACTAAAAAACAACAAAGACATGTGTTGACATGATGAGATTCAAACCAGGATCCACTGCGTGTCAGCCGAGTATTCTACCGCTGAGCCACGCTGTTTTTTTTTCTTTAAGACATGCATGCATCACCAGTTATTGTGAAATACGCACAACATACTTCATCAGAAGCCACGCAAACACACACAAGCTTCCAGAAGGGGAAGGCCCTCCGGAACAGGGTCAAATGTTTCAACAACACTGCGCACATGAGTAGCTGCTTCTAGGAAGACAGATCTCGTCGACCGTGGTGGCTCGGCGTGTCTATCAATCATGCGACTTTTCCATAGTGAATAAAGTCCCAACAACATAAACAGGACACATCGAGTATTATCAGTCAGGCTATTTCTTCTTTATTGTATGGCTTCAACGATTTTCAACCTCTATCATTTTACTTCTTGCCTAACAGTTTATGCAATTCAAAGAACACATCGCACATAATTTTATGGGGTACGCATCATACACCAGAAGTGCAGCTGACTTCAAATCTGCTTCTCAACGGAAGCCACGCTCTGTGTAGACACGACGGCGGAAAGTCATAAACGGAATCGATATCGACCGTTTAACAGTTTAACAGCTTGCTCTGCAAACACCGGTGCGTACGGCTTCTACAAAAGCTTTACTTATTTTATTGTTTCTCTACAAAATATCGGACGAAAATGAAAAAATGCTAACGAACAGGTCGGCAGTGTCCCGGGATGAGAAAAACAAAGAGAAAAGAGAACGACCGAATCGATGAGGGGAAAGTGATTTTGACCCGCAGATTAAGGGGGAAGTAGGGAGGGCGGAACTCGGAAGTGCTTTTAGGTCAAACCTTCGATATGAACCACGTCGTCGTTTATAACAAGTGCCCGGGGATTGATCGGTGTCCCCGCTGCTTACATCTACACCAGCCCAGGTGCCCCCCCCCCTTCTTCTTTGCCTCCTTACCCGCCACTCAGAGGAGCGGGAGGCTCTTCAGCATCGAGACTCTGGACTCGCAAGAAAGGTTAAAGAAGCTAGTACGACACAACAATTCTGCTTGCGCTTTGACGTTCGAGAGTGTGATGGACGTCAGAAAAAGTAAAGAGAGTGATTGATATATACGAAAGTAAAACAAGAAATGAAAATTGAAGCGTGAAATGGAGTAGACTTGCCGTTGTAGTTTGAGCATGCCTTTTGGGTACAAGATAGATACGACCCTCTGATTATGCGCGCATTACTTCCATCTATAAAGTGAACTCTCTGTGCGCACGGAATGGCAATAAATGTTTAACAACACCAGAAAAGGAAATGATACTTGAGCATTTATTTATCAAAGCTGTCTTAAATTGCCATAGTATTTCTAAGAAGTTTGATTAGATTGCTTGATATTAGTTAATAAACAAAAAACTTGAAGATAAACATTTATCAACTTGTGTACTTTCTTCTTGAGAATACAGTAGTTCCCCTTACTCTTTATCTTTTTGGGCTTGTTGAGGAAACCTTTAGGGCTCCGCATGACAGATAATTTTTAGCACTGCTAGTCTAGGCTTCGAGGTAATGGGCGCAGAAATAAAGAAAGAAGTTAACAATGGGACATAACTGCCATTCTTCTTGTTCCTTAAAATTTGCAGTCAGTTTTGCTGGGATTCGCAGAGTTTGCTTAGAATAATTCGTTACATATGGTGTTGAGGGCAGTGCTTAGGAACTATTCTTTGGTATCTGTACGTGCGGCTCCAGGCATGCAGTCACCAATGCTTCTCAAAAAGGAGACAGCCACAATGCCACAGCGCCGCAATAGCAGTCTCTGCGTCTAGACTTTCAACATGCAAGAAAGTGCTTGAAACCTTGGCTACCAGAAAAACAAGTTTGCATTTTACTCCGTTTGACTCCCTTCTGGAGCACTCGTGTATTAGAGTACGCCTGTATGCCCACTTACATTGTTCTCTTTAATGATTCGTTCTGTGACACAAAAATATATTATACATTTACATTATAACAGTACTAGTGTTAAAGCGGACACGCAGAAAAAAAAGAACGAAAACAACATAAACACGAAAACTGGCTCGTATCATCTGCGACTCATTGTTTTTTTTGTGTGTGTTTAGTAACGATCATGGTGAGTCACCTCTTGCATTTGCGAGCCCCATTCTTTTGAGTGAGGATTTGGTGCATTCGGAGTCCCTGCTGCTATAAATGTCCCTTGAGAGGAAGACATAGCGTTCGGCTACAGGAACAGTCAGAAGCCATTGTACTGGCGGGGTCTGGCTTCGGATGACAGGTCGTGAATTCTACTATACAAAAAGAAAGAAGGGTGCCAAAGAGATGTGGCAGACATCAGCTGCAGGGGGTCGTAATTCTCAGAAAAAAAAAGAAGGTGGCTTCTTGTCAAAAGCTGTCTCTTGAAGTACTCACGTTACGCGAACTGGAACAATACCCCCCCCCCCCAAAAAAAATAAAATAAAACATTACTGCCCAAAACAAAAGAGCGTGAAAGCTCTAAATCATACATGTGGAGGTTCTGTTCTTTAGCAGGTAGGCCAAAAGGAGCATTCAACTGAAAAGGTGGAAACAACGAGGTAAATTCATCACTCATTAAGCAAGCTTTATAGCGTTGATCGTAATGTAGATAGCTGGTTAAACTGGTCACGTGTGTACTTCATCGCTTTTACAGTATCATAAAACTGGGCACGTAGCGCGTCGGCAGGATAGCAGTTAGTCATTAAGGGTAACTGACTGGATTCCCAGTGAAGGCGAGCGGATGACTGGGAGAAAGAAAGTGAGGCGAACAGATGAGATTAGGAAGTTTTCGGGCATCTGCAACCTTCCTAATATCTAGTGGCAGCAGCAAGGTGGCAGCAGCAAGCACAGGAATGAGTTGACTGGTGGAACATGGGAGAGGCCTTTGTCCGGCAGTGGACGTAGTCAGGCTGGTGATAATGATGATGATGATGATAATAACAACCAATATTGATGCATTTCGGCGCGAGAGAACGAACGTCCGAGGGCTTCTCGTAATCTAAATGTCGTGCGATGCTCGCCTGAACTTAAACTGAAACTTCTTGTGCATTGTACCCGCAGTTCGCTTTAATATTTTTCCTACTTTTGTGAGGCGTGGATAAAAGGAAGAAGCTTTGAAGGTTGATTTTTGTGAAACCATGTCTTCATGCAAATGAAAGAGGGGAAAGATGGTAGGGTGTATACTGTAGCGGTGAGTCCTCTTAACATTGGCTTGCGGATGTATCTTGGCAATACCGAGTTCACATCAGGATTGAGACGAGGGCGTTCGGGGTTTTTTTTTTTCGCTGCGTAGCCTGCACAGCAATTGGCGTCTATAATCTTGAGTTTTTATCTCCCAGGAGATCATGATTGTGTGATTTCTTATTAGGCGCCTCAATATATATAGTAATTACCTTAATATAACTCATAATATTAATATTATTATCTGGTGTTTGATACGTTTGTGAGACACAACGTTAGGGAGGGCTGCGGGCCATCTTGTATTCATTAACGTGAATTAACGTCACAAGGTACATGGGCCTCAAGTATTTTGCATCCATCGAAGTGTGACCGCCGCAGTCCTTATCGCACCAACGAAGTTCTTGTCGCCAGCCGAACAGGGTAATGATTGCATCAGAGGCTTTTTGTTATGTATTTTCGTACCATCATGATGGAAAACACTATATAATCCTTACAGTTTATTCACCGAATGATTAGATAAAATTTTTACACATCGCTTTCAACGTGATGGGCCGAACCGTGCATACAGTGTTGCATAAAATAACCAGAATAACTAGACAGTAATGAGAGTCGACCATTAATGTACACCGCACCACGAGTGCTGTCACAACGTTAGCCAACACGACGTGCGACGCTCCACCACAAAGTGCTCCTTCAATGAATGGTGACGGCACATAAGATAGGTGATTTCGAAAATGACGCGGCGCACGCAATTTTCATGGTGGCTGCCATTCCGCGCACGTGCAAAACGTCGTCAGTGACGTAGCTTCTGACGACGGCTGCTAATAACCGCAGATGCTTGGTCAAAGTAGTCACCTGCACGGATAGCAGTACGGTGATTAGCGCTAACGGCAAAAAGCACCCTATGTAATGGTTTTCATAACAAGGTGTTATTTAAAGTAGCCTCTGAGCGCTACCATGGCCTCCGCATGTGCTTTCCGGTACAGAGGTAGCATCGACTACGTCTGCAGACGGCAAAAATGAAGCATTGATTAGTTTTTCCGTGACTGCCAGTGCTTTTGAGCCATATGGAAACACTATAGAGCGAGCCCAAGGATTGCGAGTCCTTCCAAAAAGATTAGCCGCTATTTAGAGAGAGAGCAGAAAAAATAGCATCTGTGAATAGTCTGCCCCATTTTGATTCCTCAAAGCTTTCTGAAAAGAAATTTGTTAGTCAAACGAACCGAAATGCTGCACAATATTTGAAAAGCCACAGCGTTTTGTCACGCTACTGAAGCAAGCGTATCCTAAGGGGCGCGTAGAAAAAAAGCAAGTGATTGAAAATGTTCACACGAAAACGGTGTGCTCTTTCAATGAAGCCATCGTATTATACTTTTCAATAATTATGCTAATAGATAAGAAGTAATCTTAGACGAAGTTGTGCTCTGGTATGAATAACTCTTGAAAGAGAACAATGAATTTCGTACCGCTTTAATTTTTTCCTGAAACTGTTTCTGATTATTAAGACAACCAAGAGTAAGTTCTTGCCCGGAAGTGCATAGAAGAGAAACAAAAGCGTCACTCCGTGGTCGTGCCAGTAGAAACCAAGAGATCCTCAGGCTTCGCCTCTAGTAGTTGAACGAGATAGCGGTATCTTGTTTCTATATAGTGAGTACTTCAACCACTTAGTGGATACACTCTAAGTGTACAAGTTTACTCGAGTAGTTCAAAATGTGGACTACTACAATCTAGTAGATAAAGTTGAATGTTGGTTGTGTCTGTCAACCTTTCGCATATGGTTGCATTATGAGTAATGAGTAGCGTGCTTTTGAACAAAATAAAACATTGCGATTGAAATGTTTAGGAATTTCCTCTGTATCTACTACGTAGTCCTAAGTGAATATGTGCAGTAACTCGTGTGCTTTTCATAATCGGTGGCTGGCTTTGAATCATAAATTCTTTCTGACAACGTCAAGGTCTGACGCCCGATGACAATGTATACTCGTACCACGCAACATTGCTGCGATATTACGTGATGAATTGTGAAGCCTGTATGTCGGGCGTATGTGTTTGTGAGCCATGAGAGCATGTAAAACATGTTAAAGATTTTCTGGAGGAGTAAAATATTTTGACGGTATTTCCATGCACAGACATCGCTGTGTGGTAGAACATCTACTTGCCACGCGATTAACCTGCTTTCGATCCTCACTTGCACTAGGAAATAGTTACTATTCATTCTATTTGCATCTTTCTCGACCTTTCGGTCATGGTCAAAATTATGCTTTTCGCTCGCGAGAATCGACACCTAGGCCTACGCTGACGTCCACACCAATGCCGACACCGACGCCGAGCCGACGCCGGAATTTCAGCGAAACGAGCTCTTTAACGGTATAACCTTAATAACACTTTAGAGCGAAAGCTTTGATGAGATCACAACAGGGGTCATGTGCACCGTTGTGGTTCGCCGCTTCCGCCGGTGTCCGGAACCAGTATCGCTCGAAATAAAAACAAAATAAAGCTTAGCAACTAAAAATTGCCGACGCAATTCTTTTCGAACACGGGTTTACTGTGTGCCAGCCCAGTATTCTGCCACAGAGCCACGCTACTGCTTGGCGCATTGTAGCAAAAAGGCCTTAGGCAGGCTTTATGTGGGGAAAAGAATCGCGGTAATATTATAATAACGCGTTTTGAAAAGCAAATGAACTACCAGGTGTAAAACAATGCGAATTGCGCTATAGAGTGGGTCATGGAATGCTCTAAACCATTACAAAATCTTGTACGCGTTCACCTGTTAGCTGTGGGGCATGCCCACTGTAAGGTATTGTGAAAATTAGCAATAGCAGAGTAGAGCCTTGGACAGGGGCACACAGCCACGCTGGCTGATTGGCCAAGAACTGGGTAATTTTCAAAAAAATCCTAATTATTGTTTTATATGTCATTTATTTAAAGACGAAAAATTGATAACGTAACAAAATTTTAAATACTAACAATATATTAGTAAAGAGATAGATAGTAACTCGGAGCTGGGTAATTGAAGAAAGAATAATTAAAAATAAAAACGCAATGTTGAAAATAGTAGTGTTAGTTCTCTCTACTGTCTACATCTCTTTGAACATTTAATAAACCCTTTCAAGGCATCGGCAACATTCCAGTATTTTTGGCCAAGGGACAAAATCCCGAACGAAAGCACACTTGGTACACTTTGATCTAGCCTAAAGAGTCGGCAAATGGCAGCTAACGTACTCTCCCGCAACGTACAGTATCTGTTACAGGAAATGAGATAATATTCTGTTGCCTCATCGGCTCCATGAAGAGAACAGTTAGGCGAAGCTCCCAGACGAGTTCTCTGGAAATGAAAGTAGAGAAATGGAGTCTGGCTTCTGTCATAATTCTTCGTGATCGTCAGCCACAGCATCAAAAATTGCACAAGAATTCCTGCAATTGTCCAGCGGGTACCACGCTTCTCCGTAGAATGACGAAGAATGGCATATTGAATATCTGCCTACTACACCATAATTTATAGCGTAGTGGGTACCCTGCAAGTGTGCCTGCAGCAGCTTACCAAACAGTGTTAAAAAATCCCGTGATAGGCCGCTCTTCCAGCTTTTGTTGTGACAGCGCTGCACGTTCCGCGCAGGCCAGGACATTTAATAGGCAACGTTTTACTGGGTTCATATATCTACGTATGTTGTGAAAAATATATTTTTTAACGTCATAAAACCACCTGGAGCATCTGTATCCCTGAACCGGCCACACATTGCGTAATTATTCCGCTTTAGGAACTGCAAAAGCGTCATTGCACAAGAAATTGTACTATAAATAAATTGCATGCCTTGATTGATACCCAACCGTTCATTACTTAGAAGGGACGCATCACGTTGTAAACTTTTTCCTTACGTATATCTTCACTAATATTTTTCCACGTTCACTGGACCAACTACTACGTCAAAGGGCGGAGGGTGCGTGGCTACTACCACTTGGTCAACGTCCTCCTGCACTGCACATGCTCAGTGTTGGTGGCTGTCGCCGCGCACCGAGTGATGAGGATAGCTGCCCTTCATGCGTGCCTGGCCGCGATGCTGTTCGTTACTCATCCAGTACATACTGAGGCTGTCAATGTTTGTGCTAAACTTGGAGAATTCGCGCCGGTTCTAATTCCTTCTGAGCGTCGCACATTTCGAGTGCATACGTCAGTTCATATACCAATTGTGTTAGAATAGCCACTTGCGTTGTCTTATTACTATAGCAGATGAAATAAAAATTGTCAAACTGGACTTATTGTTCAGGAGAAGATGAAGGTGGCGAGAGATGGATATTGTTGAACAGGGGCTGTTGTAGGAGCCACTCTTTTGACGAGTGCTCTTCCCTTGAAAAAGACCGGGAGACCTGTCTAAACGTTCAATTTTACAACTCCCCGTTTCTATGAATATACATCTCTTGCCTATTGCTAATGACTCAAGAACGTATGATAATAAAGCACTAGCAGTGCCCATGACTACAATTAGCCCGAAACGACATGTCAAAATATCTAAAGAAACAATCGTTATGATTTAAATCACTGCCGTTGCTCTTCGAGACAAATTTATAGTGCCCGGCTGTTTTAGTAGAAAATTTAAGGGTACTGTTAGCCACATCTACAGAGTAAACTGTTTTAAATGAAGCGAGCAGTGATCAACCTCCACGTCTCAGACGCGCTCTCAACTGTTGTATGATTAGGTTAATGCAATTAACTATTTTTCATTGTCTTAAGTGGTACCAATTGATGGTGGAATATCACAATATATGTCAGTATACGCAAAAACAAAACTGGCACGCTTCCTCTATCAGGAACACTCCCTTTATTCTTTCACGCAGGGCCCACGTAGACAATACGGCACTGCGGCAGTTTTTATATATGCCAATTACTTTGTATATTTTTCTCTCGAGTTATGAAAAAATGAGCTAGCTGGTGGGTATTTGTGTAGAACGACAAGACGTGCAAACGTGAAAACAAGAAACACTACGGGGTTTGTTATGCCTTGACGTCTCTCCTGTGTGCGTGTTTGCACGCCCTGTCTTTTTAGCCTCTCCCTCTCGCACTAGACCAAACGCACAATTCGTCTCCAATAATTCCAGTAATCAAAGTCATAAAAACTTACAGACCAATAAGGCAAGAGGTCGAATATTATGACAGCCAAACGCCCTTACCACACTCTGAATATTTCCATTTCTCATCTTGTTGCAGGTGTCGAGTATAGTGCACCATGCTAAAGTGCTGTGCTGCTTATTCTTTCTGCTATCTTTCCTTTGCTACTACTGGTAGGACAGCGCATAAGCTAGCAGTAATTGGGCACCTATACGAATGATAAGTTTGCACGCGGCGACCCATACTGTGATCTCGAACTGTGCTATGCTGTCATTCCAGCATTGTAGTAATACTACAAAAAATTTAACATTCTTTTTGCCTGCAGTCAAAGTTAGTTTCATTTATGAAAGTGAAAATTTCCTCTGTATTCCAAATGTTCTGTTCGATCATGGTCGTTTTTGATTGATATGTGGTTTTTAACGTCCCAAAACCACCATATGAATATGAGAGACGCTTTAGTGGAGGGCTTCGGAAATTTCGGCCACCTGAAGTTCTTTAACGTGCACCCAAATCTGAGCACACGGGCCTACAATATTTCCGCCTCCATTGAAAATGCAGCCGCCGCTGCCGGGATTCGAACCCGAGACGTGCGGGTCAGCAGCTGAGTACCTTATCTGCTAGGCCACCGTGGCGGGGCATCATTATTGTTTTTTTTTCGGTTATATAGCATATAACTTGCCATCAAAAGCATTTCCCCAGCTTTTATGCAGGCGATTTGCACAAAGTCAAACCCTGGCACTACTCGTCGTCACACATTTTAACCTATACTTCACATATCCGGCCGAATGCCTAAAATATGAAAAAAAAAATACCTGGAACTTTTGCTCAGTAAACATGAGCTAGGGTAAAATGCAAATAAAATCATGACCAATGTAGCCAATGATCAAAGCGGAGTGATTGATCCGCACAAAGTAACGCCGCATGTCTCTTAACTTCTTCAAAATATGTTCAACACTACTTTTTATACAAATTACCTTTGGAAGAAAATGTTATGATTCATCTCAAAATTTTGAGAACATTTTGCGTCGTCTTACAATGCTTGTTTGTATTCTTGGTTTCGAATATTTTTACATATTTTCGTTAAAATCGTTATCCAGACGACTTAACATTTAAGAGTAATAAGGGAAATGGGCAGTTGAATTGGCTTTCTGAGAAAGCCGTGACGCCATATTTTCTATATAAGATGTTGATGGCATTTTTTTTTTTGCTGCCGTAGAAAAGCATTTTGAACTATCGAGTTTTGAACTTCTCTGTTTTGGATTTCGAAGCTCGATACCCATACATTGCAAGCTTGAAGCTTGCAATGTAAGGCGTCAAGTACCCTTGAAAAGGAAGACACCTTTGTCTAAGCAGCACTTGGTACAAGTGCACACTTTAGAATTTGTGTGCACCTCTAGACTGTACACTGCATTGTAACTAACAAACCAGTATAACTTTAAATGTTGGCACACCATAAGTTATACAGCAAAGTGACCTTACATTTTTTGAAAGTGAATGTAATCCCTGAATAGCATGTTTAGTTAGTGGTTACTTAGGTACCTACAAACATTGTATATTTCGATTGCACTATACATTTAAAGCCAACTTGGCACGTTTTTTTGGTGACACCGGGCTTTGAGATATTGTGCATATCGATATAACCCAGCAATATTATGCCTGCCAGTTGAGAATGTTTGTTTTACACGCAGACTCTTACGCAGAGGTTCGAACTGCCGGACTCAAAAATTGGCTTCCCCTCTCAATGTATTTATTTAAAACAGCAAGCAGACTAAGTACGACGTTCAAGATAGAAATGAGACTACAATGCGCGTAGGTAGTGTCAATAAATTAGTTATCTATGAAGCACCATTTCGGGAATGCGTCACTCAATTCAATCGAAATTCACAACATACGTAGTCAAAAAAACTGACATTGAATCCGTCTTACGAAAAAAAGAAAGCGGAAGCGGCCAGATAGGTATAGGTTCGCAAAATGAACGCCCTAAAAGGGCGCAGGTGTCTTGACAGCGTCGACCTTATAGTTAATACAGGAAATAATAGCATCTTGGTATAAACATTTACAGTCTACTTAGGGAATGATGGCTCTCGCATTCAACTGAAGATACACTGGTCTAAACTATCACCATGCCAATCTATATTTGCAATAAGTTAACAATCTAACACATTTGCCACACGTGTACACAGTGCGTACCCCAAGATTGTCTCTGAAAAAATGCCTCCTAGACGCATCGAGATGGTACTTTGTTACCAAAACTTCGCGAGCTGATCGACAGGCAAGTAAAGTGGGGTTCATTGCCTGCGTCAGCTCTGTCGGATGGAAGCGCGACCCTTTTTAACTCACCCACGTTGTTCTGCGGTGGACATTGCGCGTCAGTGTTATTCAAGGTGGTGTTTCAAAATTTCAAAAGCTATTGATCGGGCTCTACCACCATCGCGACGACATCTAGCCGTTGCCAAAGCAAGTTCTCAACACATTCTGAACTTCTGCACTCTCTCAGATAGAATAACAAATCAACGTTGTTGGTAAATGCACTAAAATTACACACCATTACAATTCACAACGTTACAATTCACAAAGGTTCGAAAAGGCTTTGTCAGAATATTTGTAACCAAATTGCTTGTTCCTTGTCGGTTGAATATCTTCAATGTACTACATCAATATGTTCAATATGTACTACATTACTTCAAATCTTTTTTCTATTTTTGGTGACGTGTACGAGATGTATTCGAACATGTTTCTTTTATCCGTGACCTATGCGGGATGTATTCTGATATAGTTTTTGCGTTTTTGTTTTTCTTATTTCCATATAGTGTGCGTCTTGAGCGTATAGTGTGAAACTTAATTACACATATGTTCTTTGTAACTGCAGATATGTAACCCCAACTCCTGTCTTGGCCCTCGGGCGGACAGTATGAATAAAAAAAAATAAAATTAAATAACAAAACAAAAAAATTCATTTCTACACGTACAGACTCGTCTGATTCTAAGGGCTCTCTGCACTGTGTTTTCTATACTCGCCGAGAAATGTCACTACTTGTAGAGAAGTACTGTAGACTAATGTCTGTGACAAAATGCATAACAATCCCTCTCCACGTGTGTGGCCGACACACTTACACAAGCAATGCATGGCGATCGATGGGCAACTCGATTTTTCTACGAGGTGCAAATTGGTACGTCTCGCTTAACATCGATTAGGCAGCAGCACTCTGGAGAAGACACGAAAGAAAGCGAAGCAGGGACTGTTGTTTTCGTCCTCCTTCCATTGGTGAGTTTAGGCGCGTCCGCGATTGTTGTTTATACTCTGGCTTTTGTCTTATCGCGTGTGCCGTACATAGGCGTGCTGCACATTTAGTTTTTAAAGTTGTAGAGTGGCGTGATGGTATTCTAATACTCGTAGAAAAGCACTAGCTCTGGTCCCGACCCACTCGCCATCTTTTCCCGTGTGCGCTCGTTGTGCTGTTGCTAGCGCTTTATGTTCAGCAAACAGGAATTGCAACTCGTCATATATTGAAATACCAATGGTTTCGTCATTTTTTCTGATACTGCGAGGACCTGTGATCACCTTTTTTTTTATTTTTCGCTTTCAAGTAGAAAGGAGTCACATAATTCTGTATAACACTACCTGAAGACGAACACCATCTTTTCTTTCTCGCTCCCAACAGCCTCACAACAAAAGCTTCTGCAGCTAAAGTAGTTTAGCCCTGCCCCCGAGATCGGCCCACGTCAGAGCAAGCGATGACGTCATGAAATGAATAAGTTATAACAGTCTGTGCCATGATTTTGTCGTAGGGAGACGTCCTCGCATGATAAACAGTTTTTTTTTCGTAATTAGTGTTCACACGCACACCGCCTGTTAGACGTTGACGGCTAACTTTCACGTCTGATGACGCGTGTTGCACAGTAATATGCACACCTGTCGCTATAAGAAGTGTCAGCGAAGTGACGGGAAACAACAAAACTGTTACTCGTTTTTTTTCGGGGAAGCCATTCAGCTGAAAGTGTGGTAGTTCTTAGTATACGCACAGTCTATGCCTCCTAAATCATGCACCCGCGGTGAACAGCATCCGATCTACCAAGACCCTTGCGGAAAACGTGAATTCTTGCAGAAAACGAATAGTGTTCAAGAAGTGCTTGATTGAATTGGTTTAAAAGATTACTGTTAGTAGATCAGACAACCTGTAAATTACTTCTTTTTAAAAGGAAAATGCGGAAACTTCAATAACGCACATAGCTTCAAGTTAGGGTACGTACACAACACGGATTTCCAAATTATAGAGACAGCATCTCACACCAACCCCAAGCATTCGCACCTCAGATAGTGTTGCAGGCCTTCCATTACTTCAGAATCTTGTTGTATCACCGTTGCCTTGAACGTTCCTTAATATTTTCTTCTTGTACATACTTGGTGTGATCAACTCGGCACCTTCGCTTTGCAGTCATTTATTGCGTCAATTGTTCACTTCATCATTTTTAGTTTTAAGTGCTGAATAATGTGACCCATAAATATAATCTGTGTTTAACATACGTGTTTATGATGATGATAGTTTTCTGTGATCTACTCACAAGAGACAGTTTTCCAAACAGCTTCACTGTAACAAAATTACAAGAATATTTCAATACAGTACACCTATTTTTTACGTGGTTTCATGTACGAAGCAGTTAAAAAAATGTGGTATTACGTGCGTTAAGCAGAAAAATTCATTCTAACGCTCAAAAAAAGACACATGATGACTGACAGGACAAACACATCAAGATAATCTCTCATGTGTTCGTCGTTTTTGCGCTAAAGTGAAGGTGTCGTGAGCTTTTGACCATCTACCCCTGCAGGTATTTTTGTCAAGTAGTTGAAAAGGTCTTTAATAATTACTAACTATATAAATACCACTTAGAGAAAAAACCAACCTACAAAAATCTACGAAACACGGTTGGGAGTTTTTTCTTTCTTTCCTGTATTTCCAACACAAAATACCTTCTTATGCAGGAGATGGCTTTGCCGCAACAACAGTCACTGCTGAACAGAGCACCCTTTACAGGCAACACTGTTATGCTTACAATCTCCCAGAAAGGTGGTGTGCCCAAAAGCGTTCTCTGAAATGTGATATCACAATCCACGCAATAGCTACTTAGCAAGGTAGCAAAGCTCCTTAATTCATAAAAAACAAGTAATACGGGGTAATAAAGGCTCATTAGATAAGGTAAGATCTAAGAGGTAGATATAGGCGGCCGATAAAAGAACGACACTCTTATCGACTCATTATTTTCATGGATTGCTATCAATATCGGCACCACGCGTTTGGGGCGAAATTGGGGCATGTTAGTTCATCTGTCTTTTTTTAAGACTGCTCACTTTTCATTTCAATTCATATTTAGGTTAGAGGCTAGAGTCGGTCCGAATGGCAAACTCACGCTGGATTTTCAAGCACTTTTTTGCTCATTACGACAATAAGATTTTGAGACGCGTTTCATTTTTCAAAGCTTAGCTTGAATTGTTTGTTGTTTCTTACAAGACTGTCCCTTCGTGTGAAAATCGCACGCCGTAGTTTCGACATGAAGCGGCTGCATTCAGTGATGAAGCATGGGTTCTTGTGGATTCCCCTGACTTGGGCAAATATAATACTATTCCTCTATCACGTCCTTTTTTTTTCAAACTTTTTTTTGCACGTTTTTGTTCCTTTGAGTTTAACATAATGTCTAGAGCCAACATGCATGATGAATTCCAGCAGACTAATTACGCCTGACAGACCACGAAATGACGCTGATTGTTTTTGTGCCGTGCCTCTTGTCGAATGAGAGCGTGCTACGTTTTTTACAGGTAGATCACATTTCTCAGTAAATACTTCGTGTTCATGTGGCTATTGCACTGCTGACACTTATTATCTGTACAAAGGCACAAGTCGCTATATGAAAAGGCTTTGACAAAGCGAACGTGAGCTCCTTTGCCCAGCTGTTTCTTTCTAGCTACTCGGCACGAGGGGCTAAAAAAACTCGTTTGTACATGGTGTCAATCATTCGGCAACGGCATCTCTCCTGCAGAAAATTTCCAGGCTGTCAGGAATTCGTTTATTATTATTTTCGTGAATTATTGCTTTTGTACAACCTCTCAGTGCGTCGTTTACACTGCACAGTTTGTTATTTACTTGCGACAATCGCCCATCACGTGATTTCGTTCTCTTATCGGAATTTTCACAAAGCGCATTGTTCATATTTGAAATCGCAGCTTGGTGTTCCGCGTAATGCAGACTTTGGCCGGCCAGTGAAATTATCTCGCATTCAGGTCAGCAATTTCAGCATTTGCCCGTGCGTGCGTCTTCCCAAATTTTTTCAGTGGCACTGTTTTTTAATGTAGCACATTATAGTCATGGCTGTTTCATGATCCTTGACAGCTACTTGACAATATTAGTATGGCGTTAGGTAATCCGTTCATCAGCCTGGCAACATGCACGGGTATGTTGAAGTGTAGCTCTTCAGTGCCCGTTCTTGCATTAATTGACGTCATTATCACTGTCCATGATGCCATCAATAGACATGCACAAAAATGAAATAAAAACGAAGTGTAATAGTTTTCAACCTAGAATTTCAACGTGGCAGTCGAGTTTGCCACAACAAAGGAAAAACACCCTGTATAGCTGCATGTCGGGCAAGCAACCGTGTTCGCTTACGTGGTATGGCAAAACAGAGGAGTAAAATAACAAGCAATCATAGAGCATACCTAAATGCGCAACAAGTGTGTGGTTGAATGTTTTCCAACCACTAAAAAATGCTCAGCCACATTTCGTCACCACCCAAATGCAGCATCAACAAGGTGAACATAATACCAAACAGATCTGTAGCGGGCACCTCATTTTCCATAAAAAGACAAATAATGCTGTAGTAGGTGCTGTACCATTTAACAAAAATTATGGCGTAATCGTTAGCTTGCGGAAAGCGAAAACTTCTGAAACTATTAGCCTTGCCCCAACATGAAGCGGCACTCCGAATGCGCCTTAGGTAGTACCGTAATCGCCCGTAAATGTTCTTCTTATGAATAGTTCTCAGTTATTTCAGGCTTTGGCAATAACGTGCCTTTTATACTAATGCGTGGGACGTTGTCATTGAGTTTCTAATTTCTAATTACCTTTTTTGTGCACACAAAGCGATGTAAGCTGTAATCTTTTTTTAATGCAAACAAAAGGCCTTTTACTGAGCATGAATACGCGCTTCTCACCTTTTCAAGTTCCCATAAACATGACGTTAAAGTTGCTTTATAATTTCGAGCTTATGTGTATTGTATGTATTGTTCCGCGTTCAAATATTATATGCTGCTACTTTTTCTGCATTCTAATTATCCTCATTTTAGCATCGGTGTTACTCTGCTTGTGGGCGAAGGGCTGCTCAGCCTTCCCACGCGGTGCTCTACAGCGCTGCAGTTGTGTACTACGGCCTTCTGCTACATGTTAGTGCTGCTCTTTGCTGTACGCACCTGGAATTGGAACGTTGCCTGGGCATCTATAGAGGCCCTGCTCGAGTGAGTTGAAATATTGCATTTTTGAAAATGATAGTTTTTCTTGCTGAAATATTTGCCCGACTGCCCGCCTGCCCGCCCGCCCGCCCGCCTGCGTCTGTCTGTCTGTCTGTCTGTCTGTCTGTCTGTCTGTCTGTTGAATTGGTGGCTGCCTTGATACTTGTAACCATTGTCGACCTAAAATCACATATCACTCGTATATGAGGCACGACATCAACATGCAAGTATGTGGTGGTGTGTTCATTTGCTGACAAACATGTAAATACGTAATTCTAAATACTCGAGTGTTTCTTGCACTGTGCTTGAAATGCGACGCTATGCTAAGGAAAGCAGGTGTTTCTTACGCTTCGCTAAAAATGCGGTACTAGAGGCGAGAAAGTGCTCTGCTGATGATATGGTGCGGCCTCCTAACAGTAGCTCTAGGTTCTACACTAGCTAATGTTTCCCGAGGACACTGCCAGATGGCGCTGCTATCTCAACCAGTGCCTTCCCCTTTTTATCAATGCCAGCCAGATGTGGCCAATTTAACATAGATGAGGTGCTGTCGGGGGCATCGTGGGTGACCACGGATGAGACAGGACTCGTAGTACGGCCAGCAGAGGACTATCGTCCTTCGGTTACATTTTTAGCGAAGCAAGTAGATACGTTACCAATTTCTTTTTCTACGTATAGTTCAACTTAATTTTGCATTTTGTATTGTTTGAAGAATCGAAATTTTGAGGTAAAAGCGATAGCCTATATCAATTTATCTTTGTTTGTGTTTATTTTAACTGCCCAACGTAACCAATGCGTCCTGTTTCTTACATATCGGGCAGTAAAGGCCTTCCGGCAAACGCTAACATGCATGATAACTCCGCCAATCTTCAGAAGAACACTGGGAACACGATTTTGGCCATCAAACACTACAAGCTGGCGATAGAGTGAGTACTCATTTGCTAGCATTTGCAATCTACTACTCGCGCGTTGTTGTCTTCAAGTGCGTTATTTATTGTTCGTAGTTTATTGAATTATTTATTTGTCGAAGAAGAAATAGCTAACTCTTGTAGTAGGCAAAATTCGAACGGCATCAAACGAAAAGCCATTGCCGTTAAAGAGGCACTCAATCTGGAACGTCTTAGGATTCAAGCCAGACTTCTGGGCATTGAAACTAGGTTGCTTCAACTAATAAAGAAGACCCGGAAAATGATTGATATGGGGAGTTTAACGTCCCAAAACCACTATATGATTATGAGAGACGCCGTAGTGGAGTGCTCCGGAAATTTTGACCACCTGGAGTTTTTTAACGTGCACCCAAATCTGAGCACACGGGCCTACAACATTTCCGCCTCCATCGGAAATGCAGCCGCCGCAGCCGGGATTCGAACCCGCGCCCTGCGGGTCAGCAGCGGAGTACCTTAGCCACTAGACCACCGTGGTGGGGCAAGACCCGGGAAAGGGGCCTCATGTTAAAAAAAACAAAATACGATACTCGGCGTCCAACATTTCTGCAAGACTGCACTACAAACACTAGCTGCAGCGCAAACAAATATGAAAATAATACGTTTCGTTCTTTCTATGGTGGACTGCCATTGCAGAGACGATGACTTCGAGTCTATGCTGTAACAGACAAAAAGAAATGTGCTCAAAGAAGTGTAATTCAGCAGGGTGAAATCATCACTGCCGCTTCTGCTTTGTGCAGGTTGTGGCCAGATCACGCTAGCGTACACAATAACCAAGACACTGTACTGACGTCGTCCGAACAATCTGAATATCACTTCCAGCATGCCTTGTTCGTCAATCCACACCACCCAGGGCGTCATATTTACCTGGCTAATATCTACAGGTACGTCAGATTTTTCTACTTGCGAAGAGGCTGCGTAGTATGGTTATCATAGCCAAGTAGTCAATGGGATCAGTGATTGAGTCAAGGCAGATCACTGATTGATAGCGCTGCTGTATGTCTTTTGTGTGTACGATCAAATGCTAAAATGTTTAGGATGTTGGAACGTACATTGACGATTGCGAAAGTTGAAGCCTCGCCTTTAAGAGTTGAATGCGACAGCGAAATCCGGCCCTATGCACCCTTCAACCATTAAGTGCATGCTTATCTATATAGTAGTTTGTCACACACACACACACACACACACATACACACACACACACACACACACACACACACACACGCACACACGCACGCACGCACGCACGCACGCACGCACACACGCACGCACACACACACACACACACACACACACACCACACACCACACACACACACATACACACACACACACACACACAACACACACACACACACACACACACACACACACACACACACAGTAGGTTGGCTCAGCGCGCGCTATTATCGCTGAATGGGCTCGTTTGCATCGTGACACCTTTCGAACAAAGAGCGTTAAAGGGCCCTGAATCTCTTTTTTAAGTAATCATTAAACGTCAGGTGGTGAATCTTCCGGTATATTGAGACAACTGTAGATTGCCTGCCCAGAAACATTACTGATGACGTAGCCATTACGCTGTATCTTAAGTGAAGGCGTCTCTGTAAACCTGTGCATTACATAGTAAGGACAACATGCAATACAAATGGTTTACTACTTTAGAGCTCAAGTAAGAGTGTCGAATAAAGCACATTTTTACAACATGTCTGCAAGACTTGCAAAACATAAAAAAATTGGGAGATCCCACGTGCAGTGAGAACTGATGATATGCGAAGCACGAATGAGGAAGGTTGATATGTCACTTTAAAATCAGCACTACGTTACGAGGTGGAGGTAAATCATGCCGCACATGACATTCAAGTGATGTTTATCATATTTGCACGTGTCATTTACATTTGTAATCTGTTCAGGTCACTTGACATCAAATATGGTATACGTAGAACTAGCGAAACCGCCGTGAGTGCTCTATATTTGTAGCATGTAGTCATGTTTTAGATGACATACAAGTCTTGATTATCGTGTTCGGAACTGTCATTTGATTGATTGATTTGTGGGGTTTAACGTCCCAAAACTACTACATGATTATGAGAGACGCCGTAGTGGAGGGCTCCGGAAATTTTGACCACCTGGGGTTCTTTAACGTGCACCCAAATCTGAGCACACGGGCCTCGACATTTCCGCCTCCATCGGAAATGCAGCCGCCGCAGTCGGGATTTGAACCCGCGACCTGCGGGTCAGCAGCCGAGTACCTTAGCCACTAGACCACCGCGGCGGGGCAACTGTCATTTACATTCGCCACCCATTCACGTCACATAATACCAAATTATATGTATGTAGAGCTTGTAAAACGGCCGCGAGCGCATCATGAGCGTGGTATGTTGTCATGTTCTTCCATTGCACGCGTGTCATGATTATGATGCTTGCACCAGTCTTATAACTTCATCATCCATTGACGTCCCGCAACTCCAGAATTGGTATATGTGGAACCATCGAAACGGCCGCAAGCGCAATATGAAGGGCCTTATATACTCCGACGTAACGTTGACGAGCGCGCACGCAGGGCACAGCGATGCTGCGCTTGCAAAACGGACGCCAGGTGCGACGGGTGCGGCCCGTGGCAGCTGGCGCGAAATGCAACATGCTGCATTTCGCACCTATGGCATTACCCAGTATATCCAGATAGCGCTGAGTCTGCCTCTCTTCGTGATTGAGGGACGCCGGACGCGCTGAAACGCGCGTGCGTCAATGCAACGCAGTGCGGCGCGTGCCT
This sequence comes from Rhipicephalus microplus, assembly GCF_043290135.1. NCBI lineage: Eukaryota > Metazoa > Arthropoda > Arachnida > Ixodida > Ixodidae > Rhipicephalus > Rhipicephalus microplus. Next base: position 3,148,917 of record NW_027464598.1, on the reverse strand, counting down.
GCGAGTATATGCCAGGCAGATCGGCACCTGGCGTGGCATCGCCAGCATGACGCGAACGAACGTTAGAGCACACGCGCAGCGGGTCACGTCTAAATGTATTGGCGCCTTGAGTGTGGCATGTAGTCATGCTCTTACATGACACGGATATCATGATTATTACGTTTGCATCAGTCACATACCTTCGCTATCCATTCACGTGACGTTATACCGAATTTGGCATATGTGAATCTAGCGAAACGGTCCCGAACACATCACGAATGTGGCATGTAGTGATGTTGTTACATGGCACGAATCTCATGATTACGACATTTGCGCCAGTCACATACATTCGTCATCTATTCACGTCCCATAATGCAAAACTTGGTATGTGTGACGCTAGCGAAACGGCTACGAGCGCATCATGAGCGTGGCATGTAGTCAGACTGTTCCATGACACGCTTCTCATCATTATCATGTTTGCATTAGTCACATACCTTCGTCATTCATTCACGTCCTGTGATACCAAATTTGGTAGATGCGAAGCTAGGGAAATGGCCGCGGGCGCACTATGAGCGTGGTGTGTAGTTATGACTAGTCATGAAATGAAAATCATGACAATCATGTCATGATTTTCATGTTAGGAACTTTGATTTATGTTCGCTGTGCAGTCTTGTCATACCATGCCCATTTTGCAACATGTCATGTGAACGAAACCACCGCTAGAGCAGTAAGACCATGAAAGGTATCATGATATGAAATTCATCACTTCATCAATGACAAATCATGACATTCAAGACATACATGCCATGATTTTGATGTTATGACATACCAAGAGTTTTGTATCGATATCATTATCGAAACGGCCAGGAGAGCTACAAGTCATAAGCGGCTAGATAGATAGATAGATAGATAGATAGATAGATAGATAGATAGATAGATAGATAGATAGATAGATAGATAGATAGATAGATGATATGAAATGATTCGCATTTTTTATTGCTGTAATACCCCTAGCAGTGTTGTTTTACCCTATAAAGACGCTGCATAGGATACCAAACGTTCCTGCTACTCGAACTAACTCTTGTATCTAAGGAAGGTAACTCCATATTGTATAGGCTGCTGACCAACAGCTTATGTGCACCACATAAAATTAAATGCATTTGATGAGGTTTCACATCCCTAATCACCTTCATAATTTTTATTGGTGAACTCTAACGGACAGGGCTCTTGCTGTTGCGACGGCTCCGCAGGTAATGGACAATCTCGCTGTGTTTTACGTCAATGGTGGTCACCTGGATGATGCCAGACAACTGTACGAGGAAATCGACCGGCTCTTTCCGGAACACCGGGACAGCAAGGTTGACCATGTCAGTGAGTGTGTAAAACGGAAGCATAAGTTTTAACCTTCAGGAAGTTTGTTCAAGTTCTGCACGTTTGTGCTCTTAGGCATTGTCAGCTGTTCTTTTTCACATGAGAGAAACGTTAAATTAGACATGACAAGTCATTTAGGCCCTCTTTTGAATTCTAGCGTCATGGGGTAAGATTTTGCTCTTTGTTTTGCTACTTAACGTTAAATGGAGTGCTTGAAATAAAAAAAGAATAATTTATTGAACAAACACTTCTTTCATGACCTCGAAAATATGAAAAAAAGGCTGTCAGTATTCGAATAAGCACAAAATGACCGCCCCTCCTCTCCCGATGTGTAGTGCGAGTCACTTCTGTATTCAATCAGAATAACTGAGATTCTCGCAAGATACTTGAGCAGATAGAACATTGACGCATTCATGAAAACATAGAAAAAATATTTAGAAATGGGAGCAGTGAAAAAAGTAACTAGATCTGACTCTTCGTGGTAATCGCCGGTTTTATGCGAAACAGTAGGCAAGTGATTGGCTATACGGCATTCTATGTCTTGGAGCCAGGTGTTACGAGATGAGTTTACGTGTCTTCGCAGTTTTACTGGTGTGCGCATAGCGGGTGTCTCAACTTGTCTACTGCCCTCGCTAAGGATAAGTTATGGTCTGTCATGATGTTAGCACTCACATGAAAGCAGATATGCCTGCATTACTGAAATGTTTCGCACTGTACGCTGCGCTGATGGTAATATGGTACGTCACCTTCATTCACGTACACCTCAAAAGTCGGGGAACGCTTCGATATAGGTTGGCCAGTCGTAGAATTACACATGTTTGTTACACTGCTGCAAAACTGAAGCGAAACCTATCGTAGACGTTCATACGACATTAAAATTGCAGTAAATATGTAAATTTCTATGCTTTTCAAATTTTATGAAATGCGCTGCTACTGCAATTAGCGTAGCCTGGGCTGTTTTCCAAAGTAATTAGGAGGCCTGACAGTGGATCTGCGGTAGAAAACCTGACTGCTACGCGCAACGCTATGACTTTATTTCTGCCGGGATGCTGATCTGTTTGATTTCAAAGCATTCATTTTCGTTCCTCAAACTGCATTTGACATTGATAAAATGCTTCACATTTAAGAAAGACAAATGTTGACTCTCTATGGCTGACTCAAACGTGCTTTTAAAAGATATAGTCAGAAAAGTCCAGTTAGTGCAGATGCTGGATGGTTATAGTAACTGTGTAGGCCGTACAACGGTAATTCTGGTGAAAGGTGTGTTTTGATGTGAATAAACGCGTCTGTGTTGCTTCTAAATTATGCAAAAGGAAGTGCTGCTGGAGATTTAAAAAAAAATAGACAAATCAGCTTCTGGTGTTTTTTTTCATGTTCATGTTCAGGCTCAGCTTCTGATTCAGCTCGGCAGTTTTCGAGCAGCTGAGGACCTCCTACGGGACGTGAACGAGCACAACAGCAACGACAGAGGAGCCTTGCATACGGCTGCTCTTTTATACAACCACGTCAACTGCACGGTCGAGGAACTTTTTTTTATACCAAATTGGACAACCAATTTGTTTTGTGTTACCTGTTGTATTGACTGTTGTATTGACTGTTGAAAGTTAACTGTTGTATTGACTACTCGATAGCTTCGTATCTCCTACGAATTTTAACAGTTGATACTTTGTCACTAGACGTTTGTAAGAAAAATGCGAGCATATGAAAACTCGTCTCTTTAAATTTTTTAGGGGCGAAGCTCCATATGGCGTGGCTTGTGCGTCCCTCGTATGTAACCACCAGTGGCACATACCCGAAATAGCGGTCCTTACGATTTTGACCTCCAAGGTGGTTCCGGTGAGAGATTTCTTCTGTGCGTTGTTGAACAATTAAAGATAGTGCTCAATGCACATGTTAATGGCTGCTAAGGGGGAATGAGAGACAGGAGCATTCGACTTTTAGTCAACGCGCACGCTGCGATCCCCATTAGCAGCCATCGGCATGTACATTGAGCACTATCGGACAAGAAAGGGTTGCTACATCATACTTGCTGGGTGTAACCTCCTTGGTTTTAGAAAGGTTTATCGAGCGTTGAGCCGCAGGGCCATGAATACAATGAATTAGTATATACCATGAATGAATTCGAGGTGGTTAAAGGGGGGAAGCAGATACGAAGCGCAAGCCGTAAGAAATTAAAAGCTGAATCCTCCTGTCTCTCATTTCACATTAGCAGTCACTGGCATGTACATTGAGCACTATCTGACAGGAAAAGGTTGCTAGGTTATACTCGCTGGGCGTAACTTCCTTGGTTTTAGAAAGGTTTAGCGAGCATTGGGCCGCAGTGCCATGAATACAGTGAACTAGTATATACCATGAACTCAAGGTGGTTGAAGGTGGAAAGTAGACCCGAAGTGCAAGCCGTAAGAATGTGTGCGTGTGCCACCTCTCGTTTAGTCCTTGGAATGTCCACTGAATGGCGTGCTTCTATATGGGGAATATGTGATAAAAAGATGCGAGATGGTGAGACTTGGAGTGTTGAATAGATGGACGAATGGACACACAGACAGATGCATGGATGGACGCATGAAAGGACGCAGGGGCAGATGCATGAACGAACGCAGAGACGGGCGCACGAACAGACGCATGGACGGTCTCACACAGACGGACGAATGCTTCGCCCCACTCTCCATCATTCACTCCGTGGATATGCTGCCATTTTTATCTAGCTCAGACAGCAATCAGTATTTTGGGCATAAAAATTTTAAGCTAGTTGGGATTCCTTGCAAGTGTGGAAAACGTAGACTAAGTCACTGCGGTGGCCATGTTTCGGTTGCAGCTCTTTTTGCCGCACTTCTTTACACATTTATGGATGGGGCGCAACTATTTGTTTAATTATGTTCTGTTGGGGCTGCTCTGAAACTACGGTACTGCTGAACCGACTACAAATTGGGCCCGATTGAAGTAATAATTGTAGTTATTACAAAGTTAGCTCTGTTATATCATAAAAAATGAATTACATATCTTCAATATATACAAATATCTAATACGCTACCTCTGTACCACACTGAATATGATTTCCATAATCAAGAAATTTATTACTATTGGGCACTTTCACCTTCCACTTCTTATTATCACTGTTAGTTCGCACATATATTTGCACAATTTTCTGGTTACTATAAAAATTTCTTTTTGTTTGTTCCCTCATTTCAATGCGCGCACGCCGGTGTGCTGTCATTGCTGGCATTGTGGCATTGCCTAGCCAAAGAGTTATAGGTCAATATTTCGTACCGCAAGCGATTTCTCTAAGCTGGCTTGAACGAAAATGAAGAACGTATGAACTGTTGCGTGTTCTCGTGCTAATTTTTATGGTAAATATATTAGTTATCACATTGTTTTTAATATTTGGAAATGTTTCAGGCAATGCACTACACATTTAGGGCTCTAAATCAGTGTGATGTTGATGACCTCTATTTTGCGAAAATACACAGTGATCACGGTGACATACTGAAAGACCTAGGTGACCTAAACTCGTCGGCACAGGTAGGTACATTCAAAGTGGTAGTTTTTAATCAAATGAAGAATGGAGGTTTTCATTCTTGAACGTATTTTGCACGGATCACTGAAGTTAGGAAAATCAAATGAAAGTTCATTCATTTTTATAAGGTTGCAGTATTGGTTCTCTATATTTTCTCGAAGTGATAATTTTCTTTTATCGTGATTTGACCTCAGGACGTCCAAGTCACTTAGGTAAGAACCTTCTGCAAGAGAGTTATAAAATTCGCGCTATTATTCCATTTTGCTGAACCATACGGCGTTCTTGAAGGACTCAGACTGACCTAATGAAGGGAGGGGAGAGGCGAATTCAAGCTAAAAGAACAAATAATTCAATATTATGTAATAGCAAGCCGTATTGCTCTCAATATTTACATACGTAGGCAGAAATTTCTACTGTTGTATACATAAAGTAATTTTGACTAAAATAGAAATTTTGTATGACATGGCTTGATGAACAGTAGAATTAGCTCGGTTCCATGTTTATAACATCCATATGTGTTGCGTCGTTAGAGCTGTAAACACTACCTAAACATTTTCTCTGTTTACGTGTCAAGTAAAAACGGAAATGAGTAAATTAACGCCAATCATTCCCTGGGCCGTAGATTCGCGTTTGTACCAAAGAGCGTGCTTCAAATCATCTACTTATCACTCGACGCATGTGCTGTCTTTCCTATAATAAGGTTCATAAGAAAGAGGAAAATTTTGGGGGGTGCCATTTGTTTTTTGTTTCAGAGTTATGAAGCAGCTATTCTACTCCATCCTCATCTCGCTCATGCTCATCTGAACCTTGCTGTGATCCGGCACTTGGAGGTGAGTTGTGACATCGTGGACTTTAGGACAGCATTAATCTATCATTAAACATATGGAAAAGCAAAATCGTAGTTTTTCCACTAAGTGTTCCTGTGTGAGTTGCGGTACATAACAGACAGGCCGTTATCCCGCAGAAGAATTTGTTTAAATAATTAGGGCCGCTTTTATTGTTTTATTTTATTATTTTTATCTATATTTTTATTTATTTTTATTTGGGAATTTTTTACGAAAATGCACAAGAAATCGGGCAAAAGAAAAGAGCGTCTCCTGACTAGGCTCACTCGCCGTTAGGCACCTAGGGAAAGTACAGCAAGACAGTACATAGAAAATTCAAGATTATACAAACAAATTATGAACAAAGGATGATGACTATAACAAGCACAGAAAATATCGGTTGAAGATTCAAACAAAGCTACTTCTGAGCGATAAATACAAAAACGTTATCAGCAGTATTATTATATATTAAAATACATACAATTTCTGCTTATAGAAAACAATAAAAACAAAGATTACAACAGATATATTTCATACATTACCAATCTTCCGCACATGCACCCTATCAGTCAGTATTGATTATTACATTCGTTGTTTGCTTCTTAAATTTTGTAATGTTTTTCGTCTCCCTTGCATATAACAAGTGCTCTTATATCGTAAATCTAAAGTGGAGTCTGCATATAGAAAATATGGCAGCTAAAGGAGCACGTGCAGTAGGGATGCTTTGTAAAGGTTGCAGTACAGGTATGGTTTGCGTCATCATAAGCTCGTCACGATATATTGTTTGGTACTCATCCGATATTACAGTTTTGCTGCGTCTTGTTTTCGGGAGCACCCGCCTACAAACTTCGACCACTGTTACTTATAGAAAACGAAGCATTACGATTATGTCCTGGACTCCCTAAGTTTGTCGCAAACAATATTTTATATCAAGAAACACGCTTGCCTTCAACTCTTAAAAGTTTCCAAATACTAACAGTGCATATTTTTTTCAAAATTTATGAATGCCCACGGAGGAGGTCGCAGTGGGCTTTCAATAATGAGTCGACAGCCTTCTTTAACCAACAGTAGTCTAGATTAATGTGCCCACAAGTCATTGTCGTTCAGAAGCTTTTGGAAACATTACAAGTAAACCTTCATGTAATACTGGTGCTAAGGAGACTTATTCAAACAATAAAATCAAATTCGAGAATATATTTCCTAAGTATTGCAGAAATTTTCCCAGCAGGTACTCAAATGACCTTGTGAAAGACCTCCTGGCAAGATTAATAAAAGAGATTGCATTACCAACTGAAGCTTCAGTTTGTGAAGGAAAGGCAGGAGTGGTTATTGCATCTTTAGTGTTTAATTGGTCTTTTTCATTTCGTTCACCTGTTTTTTCACATATTTACAGAGCAAAATTACTTGCAATTGTGTTAGCATCATAGAAATAGCTTCTATTCATAACAGATGCTCTCATTCTCACAGACTGCCTGTCTGTCTGCTCTCCATTAACTGGACCTAATATGTTGAATGCTTTAGAACTGTTTTATGCCCTTGCCCCAAGATATTAACGTCTCATTTGATTGGTATGAGTACGAGGTCATAATGGTTATACACTCAATGAACATGCAGATGTACTTGAAGTGGCCTCACATAATGATCCCATTATTGCTATATTACTGACGCTAACATTTATCGCCTTGGCAAGGTTTGAAAATTTTGCCACATCGGATAAGTTTGAAATGTCTTGCTTCGCAGAAGCGGAGTTTTCTCTTCTTATGTAGACTTGGAAAAACCTATGGTGTTCTTCTATAAGGGCGGAAATATCAATTACGAGAGTACAATGCTTAGTCTACCCACTGAATTTTTACCTGCACAGGTCTGGTCTGCTAAAGGCACCCTTATGCGCTCTCTGCAACGAGATAAGATTTCTGCATTTTTTTTAACATGCAGGGTATTTGCGAAGAAAAGACTGTTATTAGATGAACCTCTTCATGTGGAGGCTTTAAATTTATACCTACCAGCAGTCTTCTCCTTTGGACCAACTGCAAAGAGCTTTAGCCACAAGAATGTTTGCGAAGCTATATGCGATTTCCTAACAAAAACAAAACGAATTGAGTGTACAGCATAAGCATAAATTCACTTTTATTATTCTATTTATTACATGTCTTACCTATATTTTCTCATAAAAAACTTGCTTATCCAAGCTAATTAGGCTGGCAGAAGTCTCATTTCTAAGATAACGTACCCTCTGTTTCAAGGCCAAACCCTCGTGCTGGTTGCGCCAGGCGTCTAAGGGCCGACCAACCATCCAACTATTTGATCATGCGCCAGTAATTATAGGGTTTCAGGAAACACACTGTAGTTTATGCTTATTTCTTTTTTAACACTTCCCTTGGCTGCACTTAACCGTAAAATACCACTTTTTCTATGCAAGAATGTTTGTGCACAATCATTTATGTCAACATATTATGCTACACGTTTTTTCCCAGAGGGACTACCCTGGTCCCTTTTGACATTACCAAGTGGCCCTGTCGCTGGACCCAAAGAACCAGCTCATCATAGACAACATGGCTAAGTTGAGGCGACGAATCACCTGGTCACTCACTCCGTTCCACGACTGTGATAACGGCTGATACAACGTGCCAGAATGCAGTTACTGTGCCGTGTTCCTTCGAATTGGCATTGACGCCCTGACGGCACCTCTTTAGTTGGATGCACAGCGTACCAATTTTTACGCACCGCAAAGTGTGTGAGTAAGCCGGCATATGTTCAGGTGTTGAACAAGGTTGTCAGAACTGGTCATCATGAACTCAAACGTTATAGATAAATGTTTGCCCTCGTTTGGGCTTTGTAATATGCCCTCCTACTCCACAGTTTTTGTAAAGACATCCACAAACAGACTGTGAATTGTTCCCTTCAGTGTGAGAACGTATTTTTTACGCGCCGTGAAACTTTGCTCACTTCTCTTTAAAGAGCACGCGTGCTGCATTAAATTTTGAAAATTCAGTGTCACCCATGTATTTTCCTGTGGTGTTATAATGCAGTCGCGATATCACAATGTTGCGCAATGACATCGTCATAGTGCCAGGCATGGATTGCGTCACGCCATTTACCTGTGCAACGTCGGCATGTATCATATTAATTTTATACAGGTCTCCTAAGGTTCTGTCTCATATTGCTCCTGGTTGTTGCTACCGTGCACGAAAAATACTATTCCGCGAATGTTTCACCCACCCATTCCTGA